>NC_141899.1:19383956-19614883 GCF_030686135.1 Camelina sativa | reverse complement strand
GCAGGGTTACAAAAATTATGATTTGTAACGAAGTAAAGGAGTTCTGAGTTCCTAAACATGTATGTTACTTAGTTAAATACTCTTTTTTGTGCTTCTCATATTAATATATTATCTCCGTTGATGAGACATTTGTTTTTTCCTTCGCCTGGAGCAACTAAATCATGAGAATATTAGACTGTTTATTAACTCCAACTAAAAAAATTCCCCTTTCCTAAGGTATCAAAAACATGTGAGAGAAGTGAGAACATATGGTACCATCACAGTCGCTTCCATACGATCAAATAGATATGTGTGAGACGATTCAGTCCAACAAATGTCTTGGGCATTGAATGAGACTAATGGGCCTTGTGGGTAGGCAAAGGCCCGGTAAGCTTCTTATCTCATTCATGGCCCGGTTGCAAGTTCTGGATTACTCTTAGTGTTATATCGCCTTGTGGACGTGTCTCCGTACACGAAGCTGTGCTCCAAAGTTTGTTGCTCCTTTAGGTTGAATGTGAGCTGTAAAGAAAGACATTCAACGGTTATATAAGGAGAGCACAGGGTGAAGACAAAAGAGTAAGAAGAAGTGTGAGTATCAAGCAGAAAGATCTAGAGAGAAAGATAGAGGTTTTAGAGCTTATCTTCTTCCTTCTCATCTTGGTGAAAATCTCTCTAGGGTTGTTCTTCTTTCTGGTTTCTTGTACTCTGTTTTAAACACTTGATATAAACCTTGAGAGCTGGTTTTAGCTCTCCAAGACGTACCTTGGTCACCTTGACCTTGGGAACTTGTAAACCCTCGTGTCGTTTCTTTCTCTCACTCGTTCTTGTTCTACACACACAAACAAACAAGTTACTCATCGGTCTGAAACTAAATCGGTTCAAAACACAACAAATGGTATCAGAGCAAGGTTGGAGGTCATAAAGTTGGTGTCTTTCAGCTTGAGATATTCTTTCGTGAAGTTCATACATCAGAAGATCTAATCTCAGCAGGTAACGGTTCTTATCTGGTTTCTGAGTTCTAGGTGTTATCTTCTGTATCCCGGGTATTAGTGTGAAGCTCTAAGGGAAGATTATCTGGGTGTTCTGGATCTAGTTGCATATCGTGGTTTTCTGGGTTTTGGTGTGGTGTTCTGAGTGGTTTTGTTCTTGATATTTGTATCCCTAGATTCTGATCAAGTTTGGAGATAGGAGTAGATGGAGCCTACTCTGGGAAAGTTCGAAGTGGATAAGTTTGATGGGGAAGGTGACTTCTCGATCTGGAAGCATAGGATGTTAGGCCAACTGGAAATACTTGGTCTGGAGTCAGTCATCAAGACTGAGGACTCACCCGAAGCTTCATGAGAGAAAGAAAGTGAATCAGATCCTAAGTGGTTAGCTAAGGACAGAAGAGTTAGAAATCTGCTGGGTATGAGTGTAACGGATCCGGTGTTGAGAAAGCTCATGAAACACACCACTGCTCAACGTATGTGGGAAGAACTGGAGTCTCAGTATCAGGATAAGTCTCTACCAAACAGATTCTACCTCAAGCAGAGATTCTACAGTTTTAAGATGGAGGAAGATAAGAATCTGGACAAGAATCTGGACGTGTTCAACAAACTGGTTCAGGATTTGGGAAGTCTAGATGTGGAACTAAGTGATGAAGAACAGGCTATTATTCTCCTTAACAGCTTACCATCAAAGTTTGCGCAGCTGGTTCATACTCTCAAGTATAGGGGGGTAAGGAAACCATTACGCTAAAGGAGATAACTCAGTCAGCCTACTCTTTGGAAACGGAGTTGAAGCAAAGCGGAAACTATTTGGCTAAGTCCAGCGGTGAAGGTCTCTACGTTCAGTACAAGAAGACTGATAAAAAGCCAAATCAAAAAGGAAAACAAGCAAATAAAGGAAAAGAGAAGGCTAAGGGAAAGAAGACATGCTGGACTTGTGGAGCTGAGGGACATTTTAAAAAGGATTGTCCCAAGAAAGGTCAAACCAGTAACGCTGAAGCAGGCGTTGGAGAAGGCATAAATTCTGAACCCGTGGTACTAACTACATCTGAAAGGACTAGGAAAGGGTGGATTCTGGATACAGGGTGTTCTTATCATCTAACCTATCGGAAGGATCTAATGTTTGATGTTGAAGAAGTCGATGGAGGAAAGATCCTAATGGGAAATGATACGTTCTGCGACATTACAGCTATAGGGAAGATCAAGATCGTTAATCATGACAACACTACTGTCATATTGACAAAAGTCAGGTATTCACCAACCGCAAAGAGAAACTTAATCTCTATGGGACAACTGGAATCAGAAGGATGTTGGTTCCAGTCTAAAGATTTTAGACTGCGTGTGTTCTGTAAAGATAAAGAGGCTTTGGCTGGTGACTACAAAGACACCCTGTATATCCTCGACGGAAAACCGGTGGTGGAACAAGCAAACTCAGCAATTAAAGATGGAGATAGGACCATGCTATGGCACAGCAGGTTGGGGCACATGAGTGAGAAAGGTCTACAGCTACTGGCAAAGAAAGAAATGTTAAAACCAGAAGACATCTCAGAGCTGAAAGACTGTGAATTCTGTGTTCTTGGAAAGTTTCACAGGTCATCATTCAAAAGTGGAAAGCACACTTCCAAGGACCGTTTGGAGTATGTTCACTCTGACCTGTGGGGATCTCCTAACGTCACTCCAAGTCTGTCAAAATCCAAAATTACATCTCATTTGTTGATGACTTCTCCAGAAAAGTTTGGGTCTACTTTTTAAAGACAAAAGACGAAGCATTCAGCAAGTTTGTGGAGTGGAAAACCTTGGTGGAAAATCAAAGCGGGAAGAAGCTGAAGACACTAAGGACAAATAATGGACTTGAGTATTGCAACAAAATCTTTGATGATCATTGCAAGTCTCATGGCATAATGAGACACAAGACTTGTCCCTACACTCCACAACAAAATGGAGTGGCTGAAAGGCTAAATAGAACTATTTTGGAAAAGGTGAGAAGTCTGTTGAGTGAAACAGGACTAGGAGAAGTTTTTTGGGCTGAAGCAACCTCCACAGTGGTATACATGATAAATAGGTCACCATCAACACCTCTGAATTTTGAAGTTCTAGAGGAAGTCTGGACAGGTTCGAAACCAGAGTATGGACACATGAAGAGGTTTGGTTGTCTTGTGTATTATCACGTTGATCAAGGGAAATTGAAACCACGAGCAAAGAAGGGAGTATTCATGGGGTATCCACAAGGAGTGAAGGGATACAGAATTTGGAGTTATGAAGAGAAAAAATGTGTCATCAGTCGGGATGTAACATTTTGGGAAGATACTCTCTACAAGGACATTGGAAAACTGTCGAGTGAGACCGAAGAACAAGCTTCGGATAAAAGAAAAATTGGTGTCACTCTCACAGACAGTAATCAGGAAGGTGTAGTGATTAGAGAGCAAGGAGAATGTTCAGTTGGAGGTGGAGCTACCTCAGAAATAAACACTGAAGAAGAAACAGAGTTAAACTCTGAAGGAATATTTTCACCAACGGGTCTTGATTCGTATCTCCTGGCAAGAGATAGAGAAAGGAGAACTATTAAACCGCCTAGCAGGTTTGATGATGGTGATGTAGCAGCTTATGCTTTAACTATGTCAGAGCTTTTTGAGGTTGAAGAACCGAGAACATTTCAAGAAGCAATGAACAACAAAGAAAAAGAGAAAATGGGGTGGAGCAGCTGATGAGGAAATGGCATCACACAGTAAGAGTCAAACCTGGAGATTGATAGAGAGACCAGAAGGACAAAAGGTTATTGGCTGTAAGTGGATATTTAAGCTTAAACCAGGGTTAACTGAAGATGAAGAACCAAGGTTTAAAGCCAGGTTAGTAGCAAAAGGCTATGCTCAGGTTGAGGGTATTGACTACAATGAAGTGTTTGCACCAGTTGTAAAGCACACTACTATAAGATTGATGTTGTCAATGGTAGTTGATCAAGACTTTGAGCTGGAACAGTTAGATGTGAAGACTGCTTTTCTGAATGGGGATTTGGAAGAGAGAATACTCATGGAACAGCCAGAAGGATATGAACAAGGAAATCAAGTTTGTCTACTTCAGAAATCTCTATACGGTTTAAAACAGTCTCCAAGGCAATGGAATTTGAGATTCGACAAGTTTATGAAGTCACAGAAGTTTTCAAGAAGTCAGTTTGACACTTGTGTGTATTTCATAGATTACGGTGAAGGAAAGAAAGTTTACCTACTTCTCTATGTGGACGACATGCTAATAGCAGCTAAAGATTCACATGAGATCAGTAAGGTGAAGGCGTTACTTAGCAAGGAGTTTGAAATGAAGGACCTAGGACCAGCCAAAAGGATCCTAGGTATGGACATTATAAGGGATAGACAGAAGGGAACTCTAATTCTATCTCAGGAAGCCTACATTAATAAAGTGTTAAAGACCTTTGGGGTTGAAGATTCAAGGATGGTTCAGACACCTATGGGTTGTCATTTCAAGCTCGCTAGTACAAGTAAAGAAGAGAAGGCAGAAACCGAGTCAAGGATGAGGAACATACCTTATTCAAGCGCAGTCGGAAGCATCATGTACGCGATGGTAGGCTCCAGACCAGACATCGCTCATGCTGTGGGACTTGTGAGTCGGTTTATGAGCTCCCCTAACAAGACACATTGGGAAGCAGTTATCTGGTCGCTCAGATATTTAAAGGGAAGCTCAAACTGTTGTCTGATATTTAAAGGGAAGCAGTTATCTGGACAAATTTGATATCGTAGGTTACTGCGACAGTGACTATGCTACTGACCTGTATCGGAGAAGATCCATTACTGGATATGTCTTTCAAGTTTGAGGAAACACCGTTAGCTGGCGTTCTGGCCTGCAACAGATTGTTGCACTATCATCAACAGAAGCAGAATACATGGCCTTAACCGAAGCAGTAAAGGAAGCTCTATGGTTAAGAAGAATTACCTGTGAGCTCGGATTCAAGCAGGAGAGTGTTGAGATCTTCAGCGACTCTCAAAGTGCTCTCTGCCTAGCGAAGAACAGTGTCTTCCATGAGAGGACAAAACATATTCAGGTGCGATACCATTTCATCCGAGATGTGATTGCAGATGGGGATGTGATTGTGTCAAAGATCGATACAGAGATCAATCCAGCAGACCTTCTTACTAAACCTCTACCGGTGAAGAAATTTGAGGATGGGAGGAGGGATCTATTTGTTTACAGGCACTAGTTCTAGCTCGTGAGTGAGCTAGGGTTTCGATCGGGATGATCGGAACAAGGAAGAGGATCGGACAGGGTTCTCTTGGTTTGTCGGAAGAATCGAGGTGGAGATTTGTGAGACGATTCAGTCCAACAAATGTTTTGGGCATCGAATGAGACTAATGGGCCTTGTGGGTAGGCAAAGGCCCGGTAAGCTTCTTATCTCATTCATGGCCCAGTTGCAAGTTCTGGATTACTCTTAGTGTTATGTCGCCTTGTGGACGTGTCTCCGTACACGAAGCTGTGCTCCAAAGTTTGTTGCTCCTTTAGGTTGAATGTGAGCTGTAAAGAAAGACGTTCAACGGTTATATAAGGAGAGCACAGGGTGAGACAAAAGAGTAAGAAGAAGTGTGAGTATCAAGCAGAAAGATCTAGAGAGAAAGATAGAGGTTTTAGAGCTTATCTTCTTCCTTCTCATCTTGGTGAAAATCTCTCTAGGGTTGTTCTTCTTTCTGGTTTCTTGTTCTCTGTTTTAAACACTTGATATAAACCTTGAGAGCTGGTTTTAGCTCTCCAAGACTTACCTTGGTCACCTTGACATTGGGAACTTGTAAACCCTCGTGTCGTTTCTCTCTCTCACTCGTTCTTGTTCTACACACACAAACAAACAAGTTACTCATCGGTCTGAAACTAAATCGGTTCAAAACACAACAATATGTGTTATCAAATTGTCATCTACATAGCCCAGTCTCAACCATATTAGTTGGTGAAGAGATTATAAACTCTAGGAATTAATGTTTTAAGTTCATTTTGATCATCCACAAGGAGTCAAGGACCATATGGAAGCGAGAGATCACTGAAGTGAATAGAACAGTTATACTGGCGAGTGACGATTGTAGGATGTATCTTCTCAACTGGTGAAAGAACATCGGTAACAGTAATATCACCTGCAGGCTGCAAGAAAATTGTTAGAGGGTAAAATGTACATTGAAACGATGGTAGCAGTAAGATGAAACGTCACAAAAAATAAACAACAACGGTAGCAAGTTAATGACTAAAGCCACTTATGGTGCGGAATGGTGACTGATTGCTTCTGAGTTCTGACCGTGCAAATACCAAATATATATAGTCAAACCCCCCAAATAAAGTGTTGCAGAAAATAGTTACATGAGAAAATTGAACTTCGTAATTTTTCGCCCATATATACATTACATGAGTATTTAACTAAGTAACATACTTTGTAGTTCTGACTCAAGATTTAACAAATCTCCAACTGAAACATACATTACAGCCATCTAATCCCCAAAATCCACATAAGTAGTCTTAAACTCTACATTTAATAAACCCAACTTATTCATTAATGGAACAAATGCTAAGATATAGATATTTTTTTAAAAATGGAACTAAATCTTTGTTTTGAGACTAGAGGTGTCAAACGGGCCAGCCCGCGCCCATCTAGCCCGCCCCGCCGTGGACTTTTTTTTGGACCGCTGCCGACCGGCCCGTTTAGGACCGCGAGCGAAATATATATGTCTAGACCCGTCCCGCAAGACCCAACGGGTTAACGGTCCGGCCCGCTGGCATTGTGTACATTCTTGGTTTTAGTTTTCATTCTTAGTTTTTGTTCATTTTGATGTTGAATTTGTGTGATCAGCAATTAGCAGCTCTGTATTTCTTTTGATAGGAAATCTTGGAGTTGGTATGATGTATGTGTCATGGCATGGATTTCTAATTTGAAACACACAATCAACAAGAGCATGTAACCGTTGTCTATTGAAACGAAGAGCAAATAGATTCATCAAAAAGAGCTTCATAGAAAAAAGTTCAAAAGGAAGAAATAGTGAATTTTGTTGTTGATAATGCCATCAAAAATAGTTTTTCCTCTTAAAGAATAAAGATAACTCTGATAGTTGCAGAGAAATCAAAGAATGATGAAAACAAGGTTGCAGGTTTCAAGAACAGTTCTTTTTTTTTTCACAGGTTGCTAATTTATTCTTCAGTTACTATGGCTACAAAACTTGGATTCTTGCTTTGAAAGGTGTTGTAGAAACTTGGCAGCGAGATCTTTCCAGTGATATAAAGATCACCTTCTGATTCCTTGTGTGTTTGATGGTAAATCGCTCTCAAAGTTGGCTGCTCGCTGGTCTGTTTTGTTTCAGAGCTGTCTTACGGATTTGATCATAACTCGCTAACCGAAAACCCAAATGGCGATCTGTTTCTTCCTGTGGCTTCATATGACTGGTTTGGATGTTGTCACCAAGCTGCAACTTAGAACACTAAACCTGCATAAACCTGCAACTTAGAACACTAAAACTGAAAAATCAAAAGTTCAAAACAGAATGCAATCAAAGGTCAAAGATACATAAACCTGCAACTTAGAACACATTTAACTGAAAAATCAAAAGTTCAAAATACTAAACCTGCATAAACCTGCAACTTCAAACACTAAAATGAAAAATCAAAAGTTCAAAACAGAATGCAATCAAAGGTCAAGGATAAGTATGAAACATTACCATTACAAATATGTTCAGATGTGTATGGATTCAGCTTCCAAGCCTCCAATGATACTCACAATTAACAAACGAAAATCTCTCAACTCTCATTTCTATGTTTGAGTCGCGTAAGTCGTAAAAAATAAAAAGACTCTTCAGTTTCCTTGTTAAACAAACTGAAAACACTCTTAAGTTTAAGGTTTTCGATTATAAGTTTTATTCTAAAACCTTTACAAACTCTTAAGTGAAACAGAAGCTTCAAAGTTCAAAGAAAGGTTTCAGACTTTGACGGGTCGACCCGCAAACCCGCAATCCGCAACGGGTTAGCCCGCTCCAACCCGCAACCTGTGATGGACTAATCCGCTAAGTCTGCTATTTCATGGACACAAAAAATGATGTTCAAGCCTGTCCCGCTATGATACTAAATGGGCTAGACCCGCGGGCAGGAGGCCCGCTTGACACCTCTAACCACCGAGAATGAACCCAACCTACAGTTTTAAAAGAGACGTTATGAAATTTCACCTCTATCCATTGACCAATGCCTGATCATAACGGCATGTTGCTAAAGATATATGTCTAAAATAACCATCATATGTTTACTCAATCATAGAAGAAATGTTACAATTGCAATACCTATACAACAAGTCACCAAAAGGAGAACCAGAGAGAAGGTACAAAAATGATGAACAACAAGATCAAACCCAGATCAGCGATGATGAGTGAATGAAAATTGCAAATCAGGGATTCTAAAACAGAACTAAAAATGATCATACAAAGTCAAATGAATTAAATAACTCAAGAACCAACGAATTTATTAAACAGTGGCTATTTTTTACAGTCTAACTAAACGATGATTTTTTGTAACAGAACTCACTTGGTATAAGAGGAAGAGACAAAGCAAGACATCTCAAGAGAATAAGCGAGAGAGAAGTGCACAAAACCAAATAAGTTGTAAGTTGAGCAAATTCCAAATATAAAGGTATGAAAAGAGGTTATTGAACAGGTTTTTACGAAGAGAAGCGTTGATTCTGTAGGGCAAAACAAAAAGAAACGACGATTTGGGAAAGGAAGAAAAGAGGTGCCTTTTCATTTATTTAATAAATTAAATAGACGTTAGTTATTGTTCATCAAACGTAATAGACGTTATATTTATTAATAATATTATTAAATAACTGTTGGATGAGAAACTAAAACAATCTAAACTGTTGGATGAAAAAGAAAACATCAGCAGTCTCTCAAAAACGAGTTTGCTATTATATATAAATTATTATTATTATTATTATTATTATTATTATTATTATTATAATAATTATTATTATTAATATTATTATATAAAAAAAACTGGTCGGGTCGTTTCAATATGTTGGTCTATACTTGGCGTACCTGACAATCATTTTTCCATTTTTTTGAAGTAAATATGTTTTATATCATAAATATATTTTTTAAACGTAAAAAGTCTACTATTCTCAATTGATTTTTAAAAAAAATTATGTTAAAACTGAACATGGTGATTCTTCTTCATTCTCCATTTTATTATATAGTTGGTAGAAATATAACTCTCCTTCTCTCTTTTTAAAATTATTATGTGTTTTTAATCAGTTCCATGTCCTTGACTTATTTCCCATTATATCAATTTATTTAACTAAAATCTGAAAACCTTAATTGTTTAAATAGTATCCAATGTGTTATAAAGTAAGTTAAGAAAAAGAAAAAGGTAATTTTGATTTAATTTATTGCTTATCTGACAAATCTCTTCTATAAACAAATACCAAACTTGTGGAAGTCCCCTGTTTTAGCTCAATGGTTAATCAAGGGTTAAGTAATGCTTCTACACCATAGGTCTCGGGTTCGAATCCCAGATAATATGATTTATTAACAATTATCACTCAAAAAAATATGGAAATCAATAGCAGAAAAGCATAACGCAGTCTCCGTAAATGCTATGAAAGATAATATTTTATTTTGGTTACTATATCATAGCACTAAAACGCTAACAAAAAAATCACTGAGCGGGAAGCTAAAATCACTTATCCACCAATACTTTGTTGAAAATTTTCATCTAACCGCCATTACTTAGAAATTTTTCACTTACCACAATATAACAAACATAAAAATATAGTTAAAACAATATAACGTCTATTACGTTTGATGAACAATAACTAAAAATGTTAAAATTCATAATAAGAGAAAAAAACAAAATATAACGTCTATTTTATTTTTCAAATAAAAAAATCAATAGACTCACGTTTCTTAAGTTCATTTGCAGATTTTTCAATGCAAATGTTTTTTATATTAAAAATGTATTTTTTTTAAACGTAATAAGTCTACTATCCTCAATTGATTTTTTTTTTAATTATGTTAATACTAAACATAGTGATTCTTCTATATTCTCCATTGATTATATAGTTGATAGAAATATAACTTTTCTTCTCTCTTTTTTAAAAAATATTATGTGTTTTAATAAGTTCCTTATCTTCGGATTATTTCTCATTATATCAATTTATTTAACTAAACTCTGAAAACCAAAAATTTTCAAATAGTATCAAATGTGTTATAAACAAACAAACAAAAATAGAAATTTTGATTTGATTTGTAACTTATGTAACAAATCTTGTATAAACAAATACCAAACTTGTGGAACCCCTTGGTCCAATGGTTAGTCCAAGGGTTAATTGATGCTTCTACCGTTCTACGAATTCAAGTCCCAGATAATGCAATATATTAACAATTATGCAGATTAATGAAGACAAGTTTACATGAGATCTCTAGTGATGCACAATTAGAATCAAAATCCAAAGTGTCCAAAAGGAATATGGAAAAGAAATTATTGTTTGCCGTGAATTTAATAGGGTCAGAAGGAATTGCTCATGGTAGAATCGTCTATGTAACACTTCTCGTAATTTTTAATAAATAATAAATCTGGACATAAAAAATATATATATCAAACCCATGAATAGTCAAACAATTATGATAGATGTGGCCCATGTATATTCATGTTTGGTTTTGTTAAATATGATCCCAAAATTTTGAGTGAATGTCTTAATACGATGGGCCCAAAATTTTATATTGATGACAAACATAGAATTTTTATCCGTTCTACCAATTTACCCTATTTTTTTCCTTTCCAATCTACCATTCAAATCCTATGTGTATTTTTATATTAGGCGTATATAGTCTTTAAGGCGTATATAGGGATTAGATAGACCCAAATTTATACAAGTGCTAGGGATTCAATTTTGACAACAATTCTAGTGTAGCTGATTGACGCTTCCAAACAACGAATGTGCAGTAGAACGTACGAGAGGATGTAAATACCCTCATCCGAAGACTTTTAAAATGGAAAACAAATAATATATAGGTAGAGGCTTTCGACTAGTGGAGGCAAGATTCTTGCAGTTTAAGGGCTTCAAATTTTCTAACACATAGATTCTTTGAAAATAACAATATGCCAAGTTTTTTCTTGTGTATGCAAATATCAATTTTACACACATCAAACTGAAAAGAATTATGTTATTATCATATATAATATTCAGTCTTACTAATATAAGTGCGGCTTAGATCATGCATAACATACTACATAACAACCTTATGATCATCATAAACATCTCTCGGAAACACAATAATGTTCGGGACGGTTGCAAAATTAGACCTCTAACTTGAGTCAATTGCAAGACTAGATCCCTATTTTTCCTTCTCCAACATTTGCCACTTTCTCCCTATTAAATCCTCTGTCATTCAATGTATTCACAGAAATGCCATTATTTCTGATTTATTTGAATTTCTTGCGAAAATGTTAATTACATCTATATCTTCATCTTCTTGTCTTATTTACGGTTGTACCACCGCCATCAATTTTCCAACCACCATGAACAACTAAATTTGAAGCTCGTAATGCTTCAACAACCCGATTTGTGAGCTTAAATAACACCCAATGCTATGAGAACTTCATTTTCTTCCATCTCCTCTCCATTTTAATCGAAAAAATTGAAAGTTCGTTAATCTTGTTATATCTCATGAACAAGGAAAATTGGCGCTGTGTTTCTTCAGCGGTGACTAAATACGACGTCTTTGGTGCTTGACATTGCGAAACAACCTATGATAAGGTTATTTTCCGGTAGATTTTGTGATTTTCTTTATTTTTGTCGAAATTAGACTTCATTTGTTAGTCCAACCGTCATAATATCATGTAAAGTCTACTATGTGGTCAGTTTTGCAATTTAATTTTTTTCTACTTTCGAGCCCGTAGACTTAAATTTCAGTCTCCTTAATTTTATTTGAAAACAAAAAAATATAGTTTAGACTGCATTAAAATATTTCCAACCGATACCTTGTTTGCAGTCTACTAAGGCGTATTTTTGCAATTGACCAAATTCTTGACTTTTTAGTGATGACTGTTGGACTAAGAAGTCTTCTTACAATAATAAACGAGTAGACTTCTATAATGACTATTTTTGGAGTTGACCAAAATATTTAAGCATTGACCGTAATATTATTATATTAAAATAATTAGTTGACTGCAAAAGAAGTCTACTAATTAAAAAATTAAAATGTTGGTCAACCCCAAAAATGACCACGGCAGACTGCAAACGAAGTCATCATTACTGTAGACTTCGTACGTAGTCTACTTGGGAAAAGTCAAACTTGGTCAATTGCAAAACTAACCACGATGAAGTTTACTTTTTCTCGTTGACAGATAGATGAAGTCTACTTGTTAGACAAAAGTCTATTGTAAAGTCAATGGGTTGGTCAATTGCAAAAATAACTAGAGTAGACTATAACTGAAGTTAACCAGTTTAACTTTCCATTGAAGTCTACCTAGTTTTATCTATTTAATTACAAAACTGACCAAAAAATTAACAAAGGAAGACCACAAAAGAAGTCAACCGGTTCTGGTAGACTTTGTCCGCTGTCTGCTTTGTTAAATTGTAATTGCAAAAATAGACAGCAAGAAATAGACTTCATTTGTAGTTATCTTCGTATAGTCTTTTTTATGTCTACCCGTTGACGTCAACATGAAGTCAGAATAATTTGAAAACCAAATTATTGCAAATTGGTGAATAACTTTTAAGATTTTCTTGTTGTATTCTTTGATATATGTTATTTACTTGCCTCTGTATGTTTTTGACATGAATCCATATTATACATATGGAGAAATCAAGTTTTTGATTTTCATAGGCAGTTAGGTCATTAAGGTAGACCAATTTAGGAAGTCAAAGTGTTGGAGTTATCTGTAAAGTCTGTATAATTGAAATAGTGTTTAATTGAAATTTATAAATTTTTCTTATTGCTTTTGTAGTTCATTTGTTTTGTATCGATTATGTACTTCCCTCTGTCTATTTTTTTCATGATAATATATTATACTTTTGGATCAATCATGTTTTTGGTTTTGTTAGGCATCTAGGTTATTGATTTAAGACTTCTATGGATAATCAGCTATGTAATGAGTATTTGATTTGCTGCTTAATCTTTCAGGTAAATGGCGCAAATACCTGTTGTTTTCGGAGTATGGGTGACGAGAAATGGTTCTTGACATTTTGATATGGATGGACGCAAAGGGGGGAGAATGTTTTTTTTGCGACACGGTTGTACATACGCTGAGCTTCTTGAAATGGCTGTAGAAGATTATCTGATTGACAAAGAAACATAGATGGTTAATTTATCGTATCCCTTAACAAAGATGATGCTTCAGCAATTGCCCTAAGATACCCCTCTTGTCTATGTCACAAATGATAGATCAGTTCAGAAATTGATAGATTTTAGTAGTAGGAATGTTGTTCGCCTTTGCGTCTCTACGCGATGCATGGATGGACAGCCGGTTAAGCAATGTGTTAATGATGCAAACAACTCTTGTTCTATAGACGATGTGGATCCAGGTGCGGATGAATGTGTAGAAGAATGCCAAGAAGCTCTCCATTATACTATAGATGAGAAGCCAAAAGATGTTGATGACATGGATTTCGATTACAATGAGTACGGGAAATTTGAAGATGAAGATGACGATGAAGATGGAGATCACCTGGATGTAGATGCTGAAGAAGGGAAACCGTTTGTTGGTGGTATTCATGGACAGTTAAATAATCCTTGGATAAACCAACTGAAAGTAGGTCAATGCTTTCCATGTAAACATGATGTCATAAAAGAGGTGCGTTTGACCGCTATTATGTTAAAATTCTCTTTCAAAATTAAGAAGTCCACAAAGTCTCGGTTGGTGGCAATATGCTCTGTGCCAGGATACACGTGGAGGGTCGTGGCCACTGTGAAGAATGATCCAACCACTTTTTGGGTCACCAAATATCTGTACGTGCATACATGTTCTATTGTGGACCGCATAGCTCACCGTAGGCGTTGCACCTCCAAATATATTAGGATGCTTTTTGTAGACCAGGTAGGAATAGTAGATGGTGTTGTCCCACAACATATCAAATATTCAATGAGAACAATGTTCGGCATGACATTGGATTACACAACTTCGTACAGGGCTTTACAATATGCCTTGGAATATGTGAGAGGAAACGCCAAATCTGGATATGCGAAGTTGCCTTATTGTCTTAGAAAAATAGAGCAGTCAAACCCGGGAAGTGTTGTTGACCTTGTTGTTGATGACAAGTATAGGTTTAAGTACATTTTCCTATCTTTTGATGCTTCAATCCGTGGTTTCAATTACATGAGGCGAGTTATTGTGGTTGATGGGATCCATCTCACTAGAAAGTATGAAGGTGTATTGCTAGTCGCTTGCGCACAGGATGATAACTCTCAGATATTTCCGTTGGCTTTTGGAATTGTGGACTCGGAGTATGATGCTTCATGGGATTGGTTTTTCACCAAATTAAGTGAGTGTATCTCAGATGAATATCCACTGGTAGTAGTTTTGGATAGGTGTAGTTCAATAGCTAAAGCATGTCGCAATGTTATGCCATGGGCAACACGAGGGATATGTTACTACCATCTCCAACAAAACATAATTTCTAGTTTCCATGGGAAGCAACTGATGTACTTGGTGAAAGAGGCAGCATATGTGCATACATATGATGATTACAACCGCTACATGGCTTCCCTTACTAACGTAAATCCGGCCCTTACAGCATACTTGAATGAGGCAGATCCAGCTTTATGGTTTTGGGTTTACTGTACAGGAGATAGATACAACATCAAGACTAGCAACATTGCGGAATCTATCAACTCCATGCTAAAGAAAGCCAAAGGTTATCCTATCACATATCTGATTGAGTTTATTAAGAAAAATTCAGGTAGGTGGTATTGGAAAAGACGAGAGGATGCACTTAGTCTGACAACCACTTTTAGCCAGGGTGTTGAGTTCTTATTGGCCGTAAGGGAGCATTATGTAGATATGATGAAGGTAGAACGCATTGATGGTTGGCGTTTCTACGTTAGGGGTGGGCAGCGTGACTGTTTGGTTGACTTGGAAGCAAAATCTTGTTCATGCGGGGTTTTTAATGTTGAGAAAATACCATGTTCACATGCGATTAAGGCTGCCAAGTCAAGCGGATGGCATATGTCTACCGTAGTCGAAGCTTACTATAAAAAAGATTATGTCTATGCGTCGTACACGGCTAACATCATGCTCAATGTCGAGCACAATCCAATTGGGCTAGATATCCGATGTATACCTCCCATACCGAAGCGGAAGCCTGGGAGGCAAAAGAATTCTCGTTGGCTAACATGGCTAGAACTGTCACGTAAAAATGGGAGCAAGCTGAGGAAGTCTTGCAAACAATATGCTTGTTCAAAATGCAGACAGCCTGGACATACTCGACCTCATTGTGTAAGTAACAATCCCACTTGATACATTTTTTTACGTTTTGTATATGTTCGTCGGTCACACTAACAATTATACAATTTGTTCAAGTTGCTGAAGATGGCGAGTAAAGTTAACTTCATCGTGAAGTCATCGTGTAGCAATAATTTGTCTCTGTAATAAAACATTCGGGATTATCCCACGTGTTCAAGTCGACATTATTAAAGAGTAGTACTTAACTATCATTTACTCGTAAGACCATTTTATGATACTCCTCTTCTTAACCAAGCACCAACAACTAGAGGATGATGAGTCAAATTTTGGGGTCAGTTTCCGATACAAATTTGCAAATACAAATTACTAGTACAATCTGCAACTACTGCGGTAGATCGACAATAATTGTGAAATCATGGACAGATGCAAATCCGAGAAGAAATTTCTTTAGATGCACTGTTCATGGGTTTTTCCATTGGTTAGACGCAGAACCATCACGTGGTTGACAGAGGCGGAGCATATTGGATGCGAGGGATGAGATCCGTTGGTTCAGAGAAGAAACCGAGGTACTTAAATAATCTATAAGAGAAATGAAAGAACAAGTTGTTAAAGGTTTGGTGAACTCTGGTGTTGTTAACACATAAGTTGTTAACGGTTTGGTGAACTCTGGTGTGGTAAACCAAGGAAATTCTAGTTTTCTCTCATCCATTCTGCAAGATAAGATTAGGTTTCGCGAGAAAATTAAAAACGAGAGATTGAGAAAGAGGAAGACTAATCCAATAAGTCTATGCGTCAAATTGGAAAAGAAGGCTACTATCAAAGTCAACCTTCAGTTTGATCAAAGAGGACAACGACGGCGAAGGCGATGTGGCGAAGATGAAGCTGAAGCGGCTGGGTTGAAGAATACAGAGTTCGTCGAGATCTGGTACAAATAAGTTAAACAAAGTAAGTAAACTGACAATCCGAAAGATAGAGATTTAGGTTTAACATGAACAAACCGTTAGTGATAAGCGATAGAGATAAGCGGCAGAGATAAGCGGAAGAGAAGAGTTTTCTAGTTCCTTATGAGAAAGAATTAGAGATAACTATCCTTTGTTATCTCGGTTTTTAAGTTGAATAAAATTACAATAATTATAATAATCCCAATTTTATAAAACCAAAACCATTTTATTAGAAACAGTACCAGGAAATTATAAAGAAACCGATTAAAACCGGATCTCGCTTATCGGTAAATTAAACATATAAATATTACTGCCAACTAACATCAAATCAATTTATACCTTGTAATGATTATGTTGATGACTTCTCTGGCAGAATTCTCCACGGGAAACTGAACCGTCTGCAAATCCATCAAATCTAATTAATTTTTGTACTACTATGCTGAAGACTTATCAAGTAGACTTCTTTCTGGGGAAACTAAAACGTACTTTAAACTGCAAATTCATCAAATCTAATTAATTTTTGTACTATTATGCTGAAGACTTATCAAGTAGACTTCTTTCTGGGGAAACTAAAACGTACTTTAAACTGCAAATCCATCAAATCTAATTAATTTTTGTACTACTATGCTGAAGACTTATCAAGTAGACTTCTTTCTGGGGAAACTAAAACGTACTTTAAACTGCAAATCCATCAAATCTAATTAATTTTTGTACTATTATGCTGAAGACTTATCAAGTAGACTTCTGTCTGGGGAAACTAAAACGTACTTTAAACTGCAATCTATCAAATCTACCAAATTAATATAGGGATAAAAGTTGCGTGTGAATATAGAATTCTACACTTACAAGTATAAAGTGATATGATATAGAATCTTTCTAAGAATGAAACAAACGTGAATGATATGATGAAGTGAAGTGATATAGAGAAAGTTTCAATTACCCAACCGTGATCAGTCTCCAGTTAAGCGTGGATGATTTATATTGACCGATACAAGTACTTAAAGACTTTCAATCACCAATTCTCCGTCGTGAAGATGAACTACGTACTAATTTTTTAAAAGAGAAAAGAAATGATTTACTGATAACTTTTTTGGTTGCAATTTTAAAATAATCAAAAGGCCCCGGGCTGGTTTATATATACGAGACGAAACGGTTACAATGAACAGTTACATAATTAATAACGCAAACCATCGCGTTGTAAATCATTAACGAGTAGACTTTGTCGACTGACTTCTTAATGGAGAAGTCTACTAAATAGGTCAAATAATGAAGTCAACGATATCGTCTATATATTACAAAAACTGAAGCAAGTTACCAGATTACAGACATAAATACGCCATTCAAACAAACGGCCACGATAAAGAGAGGTTCACAGTTTTTAATTGAAAGATCTACGAAGCAAAAGAGATTAATACAACAATTAAGATTATACTTGCGATTAAGACATTCTCGACCACCCCGCGTACACGACGAATTGACAGACATAATTCCTTCATCTGATCTTTCACCTTGTCTAGCTCTTGCTGAACCCATAGCATTTCATCATTTTCCTGGATGGCTGTAATAGAATCCCTTTGGTCAGCAAGTCCACCTCTCATTTCTTGAAGTTCACTACAAGAAATATGTGTATTCATAGCACATGAGGATAGCACTAATTTGGAAACTGCTATTGTAGATAGCAAACTTGGTTAGGGTACTTTATTACAGCATTAGATTAGTGCTTTACCGTAATTTTACTATGCGGGAAGCTAAATTGTGTTTTGGAGCCTAATATTGTGCTATAAGCGCCAATACTGAGCGCCATACTTAGTAAAAAAAGACAACTTTCTTAAAGAAAAAAATATATTTTTGACTAAAAGAAAAAACATCTCGATTCTACATCTCTCTCTCTGCTACAATCTCGATTTCAATCGACGGTAACAATCTCTATCTTCGACGGCAATAATCTATGTTCTTTGCCGGCAATAATCTCTATCTTCGACGGCCTCCACATTTCCGGTGCTAATCTCCACCTTCGGCAGCTGAAATTTGCATCTCCATCGTTCAAATTAGGGTTCTTCAGATTCGAGTTCACATCAGATCTCTGCAAGAAGACAAAACTCGAAGGTACGAATTCACCAATCTATACCTCTATTAGGTTTTCCTTTACCCGAATTGTATCTGGTAATTTCAAGCTTCGACGGCTTCAATTGTCCTCTTTGATGTGCTTTGTGTTTTGTGTTTCGGGTGACACTGCTTAGCCCAAATGATTGAGTGAAGAAGACAATGTCATTAACGACTCAACATTGTTCAATTTAGGACTCAACATTGTTAAATTTAGGACTCAACTTATGAGTGTGAGATTGTTCTTTTGTTTGTTATTTTTAGAACTCAAAATTGTTAAATTTAGGACTCAACATTGTCAAATTTAGGACTCAATTTAGAACCTATTAATAGTCAGTATTTGATTGTTCTTTTGTTTGCTATTTTCACTTGAATAAGTCGATTAGGTTTTTCTTCAACTTCAGTAGTTCGTATTTTACTTACTAATTAATTTTGTTCTTCTGTGTTTCAAGCAAGGGGTAACAAAGAAGCCAGTTGTTTTAGTACTGAAAAGAAGCAAGACAATCATCTCCTTGAGGCATTTGGTTATAGAGGTAAGAAGCAATGTTCCCCAATGTTCATGTGTGTTTGACATAAGCTTTTATTGTTATGTCTATGTGTTTGACAAAAGCTGTTATTGTTATGTCTATGTGTTTGACAAAGAATAATATATGTGATTTTATCTTAAATGTTTTTCTCGATAACAAAGAAGGTAGCTAGTTTTTTGTTGTGTCTTTGACTGTTGAATAAGCTGTGACTTTTATGTATATGTTATTAAAATCTGTTAATGATTAAGTTGTTATTTGGTATTGTTATTTGAATAATCTGAGTTTGATGAACTTGTTTAACCCTTCACTAAGGTTTAAACATAAAATGTTGGACAAGGCATGGGTTTATCTTCGCAGGTATGGAGTATATATATATGTAGGTTGTGTTTTAAATGAGTGCTCATAGGATGAATAAGAGTTTATGTTTGTCTGCTTTCATACTACTACACTATAGAGCTGATCCTGCATATGAGAGAGGTGCTTGGAGCTTTGTTAATGCGGTGTTAGGAGATAGTGACTTGGTAATATGTCCATGTATAGACTGTCAAAATTTAGATCGTCATCAACCAAGCACTGTAGTGCATCATCTTGTGACAAAGGGAATGGATGAGACTTACAAGATGCGGAATGATTGGTTTCATCATGGAGAAGTGGACTCAGAGGCTCAAGATGGAAGAAAAACTTCCCAGTGGAATGATGAGATTTTCAGATTATTTCAAGCTGCTGAATATTTAGATGAAGAACTGTTTCAGAAGGATAACTTATATGAGATTCCTGAGGGTGAAGACAAGCAAGAAGATGAGTTCTTATCAAAGATAGCAGATGCGGAGACACCTTTGTATCCAAACTGTTCAAGTCATAGCAAGCTATCAGCTATTGTGACTCTTTATAGATTAAAGACTGAGAATGGTTGGTCAGACAAAAGTTTCGACAAGCTGCTTGAGACATTGTCAGAAATGTTACCCGTGGACAATGTTCTTCACACGTCATTCTATGAAGTGAAGAAATTTCTGAGATCATTAGGTATAGGTTATGAGAAGATACATGTATGTGTAAATGACTGCATTTTATTTAGAAAGAAGTATGAGATGGCTGAGAGTTGTCCAAAATGCAAGGCTTCAAGATGGAAGATTAACATGCAAACTGGTGAAGTACAGAAGGGTGTCCCACAGAAAGTTTTGAGATACTTTCCAATTATCCCAAGGCTGAAGAGAATGTTTAAGTCTGAGGAAATCGCAAAGAATTTAAGGTGGCATTTCACAAACAAGAGCAGCGACGGTAAAATCCGTCATCCCGTGGATTCTGTGGCTTGGGATCAAATAAACGATAGGTACCCTTCCTTTGCTAGTGAAGAAAGGAACATCCGGCTTGGACTTTCAACTGATGTATTCAATCCATTCAATATGTGCAATTCTAAGTATAGTTGTTGGCCAGTGCTATTGGTTAACAATAATATGCCTCCTTACTTATGTATGAAGAAAGAACACATATTTCTCACCTTGTTGATTCCTGGTCCGCACCAACCTGGAAACAATATTGATGTATACTTAGAACCTCTCATTGAGGATCTGAATCATCTGTGGAGCACGGGAGAGGTAACTTATGACGTTTATAGCAAAACTACTTTCACGCTCAAGGCGATCCTTCTCTGGACAATAAACGATTTTCCGGCGTACGGCAATCTTGCAGGCTGCAAAGTTAAGGGTAAAATGGCATGTCCTATATGTGGGAAATCTACTGATAGTCACTGGTTGAAGCATAGCAGGAAGCATGTGTATATGTGTCATAGAAAGAGGTTGCCACCGACACATAGGTATCGTTCAAAGAAATCTTGGTTTGATGGAAAATCTGAATATGGGACAAAGGGTAGGATTCAGACAGGTCATGATATTAGTCAACTATTGAAAAACTTCAAGAATGATTTTGGAAATGCTAAAGAGAGTGGAAGGAAGAGAAAACTGACGAAAACTGTTGGATCAGGCTCTGATGATGAAACTGAATCAAAGGAAGAGGAAGAGGAAGATGTAGTAGACGCAGAAGAGTTATTAAGATGGAAAAAACGGTCCATATTTTTCAAACTGCCTTATTGGGAGGTATGTATCTTCTGTTTATTATTTAGTTCTTCACAATTGAGAAAGTATGATTTTTTTTAATTTTGTTTTATTTTATCTATCTTGTATTGTTTAGGAATTACCAGTGAGGCATAACTTGGATGTTATGCATGTGGAGAAAAATGTGGCTGATAGCCTAGTCTCTACATTGTTGCACTGTCGGAAATC
Source organism: Camelina sativa (assembly GCF_030686135.1). Lineage (NCBI taxonomy): Eukaryota > Viridiplantae > Streptophyta > Magnoliopsida > Brassicales > Brassicaceae > Camelina > Camelina sativa. Next base: position 19,593,650 of record NC_141899.1, on the reverse strand, counting down.
CAAAGATGGTCTTAACGCGAGAAAGGATTTGCAACTTCTTGGTATTCGTATGGATCTGCATCCTCAAACAAAAGGTAAAAGAACTTACCTTCCTGCAGCACCATGGTCATTGACAAAGACAGAGAAAAGAGTATTTTGCAAGAGATTATTAGACTTTAGAGAACCAGATGGGTATTGTTCTAACATATCCAGAGGCGTAACAATGGATGATTGCAAGATATCAGGACTCAAATCACATGATTATCATGTGTTGATGCAGCAACTCCTCCCGGCTGCGCTAAAAGGTTTGCTTCCTAAAGGCCCGAGGATATGTATTACACGCATGTGCATATTCTTCAACAAGTTATGTCAGAGAGTTATAGACAGGGAGCAAATAGCAGTAATGGAAACTGAGATCGTTGAAACTCTCTGCATGTTTGAGAGATATTTTCCACCAAGCTTCTTCGATGTTATAGTGCACCTGACTGTACACTTAGGCAGGAAAGCTCGGCTATGTGGACCAGTACACTTTTGATGGATGTATCCATTTGAAAGGTAGTTTTGTGCTGTCTTTTAATTGTTAGCGTGTTTATGTTATCATTTTGACTGTTGTTACATTAATGTATATGTTTGGTATATGTGTGCAGGTACATGAAAGTCATGAAAGACTTTGTAAGAAATCCAGCTAGACTGGAAGGATGTATTGCTGAGGCGTACCTCTCAGAAGAATGCATGCAGTTTTGCAGTGAGTTTTTGAAAACGACAACAAGTGTTGTTGAAAAAGCAGAAAGAAATGATGAGGACCATAGCAGCCCTATCTTAGAGGGTCGTCCAATATCCGCAGCCACTACTATTACGCTTAGTGAGACAGAGAAGAGAATAGCTCATCTTGCTGTCATTCAAAATATGGCCTTAGTGGAACCTTTTGTCGAGTAAGTGAATGCAATTTTGTTGTGTTTTTTTTCACAAGTCCTGTCCTTTTATAAAGAACATCAACTGATAGTAGTTCTGATTTTTTTGTAGCATGGACCTTCAATATCTGCAAGAGTCAAATAAAAAATGTAATCGTGATGCTACATGCTGTGGAATATGCATGCTAAGCATTTTGCTGGATGGTAAAAAGAACAGGTCAATATTGGTGTTAAGTTACATTACCATTTAGGATATATCGCCAACTGACTGTTGTTACATTGAATTGTCTATATTTGGTAGGTACCTATGAATTCAGAAGGACATGAAGAGATACTTAAGTGGTTGGCATATGGTCCTCGCAGCATTGCACGTTCTTACACTGGTTATATAGTAAATGGTCACAGATTTCACACCAGTTCAGTTTCAAGGCAAAGTCAGAACAGTGGGGTTCTTTATGAGGCTATCTCGCTGTGTAGAGCTAGTGCAAGAGACACTTCACAGCTGGTTGATATGGTCTCTTATTATGGCAGAGTGGTGGACATTATTCTGTTAGATTACAACAACTTTTACATACCAATATTTCGGTGTCAATGGGCTAACAAAGGAAATGGAGTCAAGGAAGAAGATGGATTCACACTTGTCAACTTCAACCAAGGACAACATTCGTTTGCAAGGGACCCATATATACTAGCCTCTCAAGCGAAGCAAGTTTTTTATTTAAAAGAAGATGATTCATCGAATTGGAATGTTGTGATGCAAGGTTCTTCTAGAAGATACAGCGAGGAAGTGCATGAAGATGCTATTGGAGATATCGGGCCAGTGGCTGCAGCTGTTGACATGGACACTGATGAGTTAGATGATGAAGATCATAATGCTCGAAATGATTGTGAAGGGATATATGTGTGAAAGAGTATTAATGTAGGAATTATATGTGTTGTCTGTTGCTTGTGTGTCGCCATTGTGTGTTGTTTGTTGCTTGTGTGTTGACTAAATGTAGTTTCTCTTATTTTGTGAGTCATGGAACATGTGTTCTAATTTAGTTTTCCATTTTGCTTTCAGGTGAACCAGTATGGCGCGTAAAAACAACCAAAACAACAGAAAAAAGAAAGTGAATAAGAAGGGGGATAAAGTTGCAGTAGAAATTGAGAATGAAAGAGAGTTGAATGCAGGGCAAGTGACAAACGCTGAGGATGTTGAGAATGAAACTGAGCTGAATACAGAGCGAGAGGAAAACAACCATGATATAGAGAATGGAACTGAGCTGAATAAAGAGCAGGATGAAAGAACTGATGATGTTGAGATTGAAACTGAACAGGCTGCAGCAGATCAAGAACAGGATCCAGTTCAACCTCCATCTAAGAAAAGACGTGGACCTACTAGAATGAAACATATAGGCAGAGATCCAAATGTACGAGAAACGGTTGATTTCACAGAATTTGGTGAACCGTGTGGACCAGGGTCAGTGAAACTGTCATCATACCTTGGTGTATTGGTAAGAGAACATGTTCCTATATTAATCGATGATTGGAGAAAGGTTAGTGAAAATATCAAAATAGTTCTCTGGAAATCTATTCAGGTAAAAGTTTCTTCTACTGTGTCTTTGTTAGCTAAATATTATAAGTGTGTCTTCTTAGCTAAATATTCTAACTGAAATGCAGGCAAGGTTTGAATTAGATGAGGAGTTTCAGAAGACTGCTGTGTTCAGGCAGATGGGATGTAATTGGAGATCCTTCAAATCACGAGTAGTAACAAAGATCCGGAAAGCTAGGACTATGAAGGATAGGATGCAGCTGAAACCGAAGAACATTCCCCCGATGGAGTGGCGTAAATTTGTCAACCAAAAAACTAGCTTAGCCTTTAAGGCTGTGAGTGATTCATACAAGGAGAGACAGCAGAAACAGATTCCTCACACTGTTAGCCGAAAAGGGATGGTTCGATTGACTGAAGAAATGGTTAGTACAATGCTTTTTAATTTGGTTTATAAAAATGAATGATCATTGAACTTTGGTTGTTCTACAGAAAAAGAGTTGCCCTGAAACCTCTCAACTGACAAGGCTGAAAGTGTGGGTCAAGTCACGAACAAAGAAAGATGGGAATCCAGTTAATAACCAGGCTGCTGAAAAGATAGTAAGTATAGGAGATTAATCTTAATTTCTATCACTTCTCTGATTTCTGTTATGATTACATCGTAGAATTTTCTTTGATGTTGTTCAGAGAAAGGCTGAGGATGTTGAAACTGGCGGTACTTCCTCATCAACAACTACTTTTGGTAAGAATAATACACTCAGTCAAATATTAGGACCTGATAATCCAGGTCGGTTAAGGGCTATGGTCGAGGTATGTCTACGACAAAGCTAGCTTGTTACCAAGTAAAGTCTGCCTATATGAATCAAATGTAAGAAAATCAAGCTCAACTGCAACAAAAAGTTCAAGAGTTAGAGGCAATTGTTCAGAAAATGAATAATCAGGTAAGCCTTTATCACTAGGACCTACTATTATGCGCAACTTCTGATTTGACTACAGTCCAATATATTTACACTGTCATTTTACTACAGAGAGAAGATGAGCAAGGTGAAGCCTCAACTCCAAGAGTAAGTCATTAAGATCTCGTCTTCCTTCCCTTTATATACTTAATAAATTGGCTAAATGTGATTTTCATGTTAATAGAGTGTTAACAAATCAGTACCAGCTAAGTGTTTGTTGATTGATTGGACTGGAACTGAGGAAACTGTCGCTGAGGGCCGACTACTTTCAGCTGATCTTGAGGAGTATGTTAATGAAATTCCATTAGGACCTGACTCTGTGAAAGTGTTGGTTGAATCAGCCATCATCCCAAATGCATGTCTTTGGAGACCTACAACAGAAATAGGATCAATAGAGGAGGCTGTTGGTCATATAATTTCATGGAATGCAGATAGTTGTGTTGATGCAGACAAAGAAGTCAGTGAAGATGACTCTGTGCCAAAGGTACTTAATGTTTTCCTTCTTTTGACTTAATCTTGAACTTTTGATGGTAATAACATTGGTATTAGTTTATTGATAATGAATTGTTGCCTATAAGACTATGTAGTTAATGTTATTGTGTTTCACAGAGCCCATACTTAAGTTCAAAGAACAGATGCACACTGATGGGTTGGGGTAAAAATTATGACAAACCTGTTGCTGAAGGACGTTGTTAGTCAAGAGACCCTCAGGCTATGGTTAATGGTATTCCTATTGGACCAAATGCAGTGAAAGTTTATGTGGATGTAGTACTATTACCTCTTGCATTTCCATGGAGACCTACACATGATGTGAAAAGATGGAGCAAACATTACATTCTTTCGTAGCTTGGCCTGCCAATAGAGTGGAGAATGAAACAGAAATAGAAGTATCGGTTCAGAAATATTCACAAGGTCGGAAGTCTCCAGCAACAACAGGTCCTTCACCTTCTCTTGAGAAGTCTCCAGAAACTCCAAAGACATCTGCAGCAGGTCCAATGGCTACTTCTGAAACATCTCAATCAACTCCAAAAGCTCCTGCAAAGAAAACTAAACAATCTACAATGGTAATTTCCTTGAACTCTAGCTATACATATTTTTTTTTTTTGGAACTGTTGTTGGGTATTGCTTGGTGAAACTCTAGAATGTTATGTGGTATTAGTTAGTTATTTTGTTATGTGGTTTTCTCAACTCCGCAGCAGAATGTCATGAAGGATAATAAGAAATGCAAGCTCATGGATATAACTGGTAGTAACCGAGTTGTTGCTGAAGGATGATGGGCATCAAATGATCCATGTGTTAATGTCCATTGTGTACCCTTGGGTCCAGATGCAGTTCGAGTTTGGGTAGATGTTGTGAAGATCAAAAGTGCAGCAGTGTGGAGGAAAAGTTCTGAAATTGAGACAATGGAAGATGCGCTTGGTACTTCTATTGCATGGCCAGAGGACAAAGTTGTTATGTGCTCCCAGGATTGAAGTCATGTAGAGCTACCCAAGTTGTTCATCTCCTTTTCATTAGACTTTAATTATCTTGAATGTTTCAGACATGGTTTTTAAGTTTAGTATGAGTTTGAACTTGGTTTGTGAAGATATTTAAGTATTTTGTATGAATGATTTATGCAATTTGCAATTCAATATAAATATTTATAATTAAATTACAATATTGTATTAATTAATATTTGAATATTGAAATGCACAGATAAACGTTATAATACAATCTTGTACTGCAGAAACAAAACACTAATGTAAAGTATAAAATAGCAGTAATTTATTGTCATTACTAAGTTTATAATTGCATACAGGAATTGCCATAATAAAGTATCAAATGGCAGATAATAGATGCTATTGTAAACCCTTTTATAGCAGCAACAATAGTGCTATCGTATATTGATTTATAATAGCACATCAATTAACGCTATGTTAGATGGGGGGTCTAAGATGGCAGCGGCAAAGATAGCGTTTATAGAAATGCTATCATAAACCTACCATAGCGTTTTAGTGGTGCTATCGATACACATATTTCTTGTAGTGGTTCTTACATAATAGCCTCATCCCACCATTTCATAATATGGTCCTCTCCATCCTATACTGTACCATAGAAATAAATATACCATAAGAATATTATCTATACTCAAATAATAATTATACCAAACGAATAAACCATCATACAATCTAACAACCTCATGGTTATTGCATCCAAAGAAAATCCTTCCAGGATTTTCGGCTGTGGTGGAATATTTCATATTGGTTTCCCTTCCGCAGAAACATTTGTCAGGAATTCCAACTGTCAGGCCAAGAAAGTTTACTTTGGGTGGACCTTCACTCCATACTTGCAAAGAACTAGAAGATGGCTGAGTGTAGCTGTGTAACCCCATATCTGTGTGCAAAATGAACAAAAAACTATGAGAACATATATATTTTCGAACAAAATTAGCTAAAGCGTTACAAAAGCAAATAGCCGACGATAAATGATGAGAATACTTATCTGAGATGTCCTTGAGTTTCGAAGACGATAAATGATGAGGATAGAATCTGAATTTTCGAGAGCAACTATATCAGAATTTTAGAGAGAGAAATTGTGGAGAGAGAGAAAGCACATACAAACTAGGGTTGACTTACAGAAAGAAGTAGTTATATGGTTACCAAATCCGGTTAGGTTAAAATCAAGGAATTGGTACGCATTCGGTTAGGTTCAGCTATCGGTTTGATTAAATTGTCGGTGAGCTTAAAATAATATAATATTAATAGTTGATGGCATAAGAAAGTCAACCACCAATAGTCTACAGAGAAGTCTACTTAAGCAAACCCTAAATCAAATAATTTTAACCTAATCAGCCTTTCCTCCCTTAATTTGACTAGTTTATATGTAAATTTATTTTATTACAATGCAGGAAGTCTATGTGGTTATTATTTGGTTAAACGGTTTACCAAATTATTTTATAATTTTTAAAATTAATATTTAACCTATAATTAAGGAGTAGACATACTTTTAAGTCTTCCCTTTGACGTTAATTTGAAATCAACCGTAAAGATATTTATTGCAGACTTCCTCGGATTAAATCTGTCATTTCGGCTTCTGCTTTTTGTTTTGTCGTAAGGGAGTCAACTGTAATTCCAGCACCCTTAGTGGTTATATTTCTCAAAAATCGAATATGGGATTTACGATTTCATTCAAATGCAAATAAAGGTACAAAAAATGCAATTGTCCCATATTGTTCGTCTAAATTCTCTTCCCAAAACTCCACACATACCACTATGTCAATGATAACAAGTCTAGACTTGTCTTTATTATCATCATTCTCATCTCATCTGAACTGATACAAAGTACATGACCAGTTATGAGTTCAACCACCAAAGATCCATACAAAACTAGTAATAGAAATAAAACACATTCACATATGATGGTAACAATAATGTTACGAATCAAATCCTCTACATCGGCCAACCAATTAATGCTTCGATTTCATCTCCATCTTCCATATCAAGCTGCATCAGTACATCAAACAATTAGATCACATTATAGGCCATGAATCATGGTTTTATCTTTAGACCAAGAAACATGAAAACAACACACATCAAATTACCTCATCAGGTGTTTGTTCAGGATTGAGACGACGAGCATAGCAGAAGAAGACGGTGTTGTAGAGATCAAGATTTTGAAGCTCACAGTAGCTTTTCATGAGTTTTTTAAACCTCATGGTTCTTTTCATCTTGAAGTGTCTCACACTATCATCCTGAGATTTTACTATTTCAGTCTCATAATATCAAAAATTATGGTACCCTTGTAAATAAACAACACTAAAGCAGTTTCTAATTTTGCTAACCTGACAATGAAATCTTACTTTGAGTACGATTTTGTTCTCTTCGTGATCGGGTACCCCTCCTTCATTGTTGTTGCTGCAGTTGCCGTCGTCGGTTCTATCCGATCTTGGCGGTGACATAGGTCACTTTCTCCAAATTATCCTCTGCCTTATGAAAGGAATTAATGTGAGGTTTTACATGTTATTCTTCATTAGAGTTATGTTACCCTGTATTTTAAAGATTAGGTAATTTTAAGATTAAATACTTAAACCAATTTATGGTTCTCTGTTCATAACGAGTTTACTTTTTTCTAAATGTATGTATCTAAACTATTCATTCTGATAGAAAATAAATAAAGTATTAAGTAGTTTATTATTTTTAGAAATCGGTTAATTCGTTTCTTAAAAATGATAGTGTAGATCCATATATTAATTTGATAAATTAACAAATTAAAAAAAAAAAAAAAATGTCAAACAAACGCAGCATAACAAGTCGCGTTGGTTTGAACAAAAAAAAAAAAAAAAAACAAGTCGCGTTGGTTGATCGCAGTCGCGCTGACGACTGGTCAACGAGCAGGGCCAATACAAAATTAATCATTTTAGAAGTAATACAACTCAAAATCCAAATCATCAAAATTAAATCAATGAAATAGAGAGTATATAACCCAAACTAATATAAGTGCACAACGCAAACAAGTATATTAAAGAAGAAATCTAACTCACTTTTCGTCGAAATAAATTAATTAAGAAGATCTTCTTAGTTAATGTTTTTTATCGACCATAGCTCAAACCGGAGAAAAAAAGTTTACAAAAGAAGTTTCAGAAAAACTAACTAAGAAGATGAATTGCGAATCACATCAGAAAACTGCAATGAATAATCACTTATAGCATCATTATTAATGTAAATATATGTATCCATAATAGGGAATTAGAGAGAGTGAGCTAGTACCTTTACAGTAAGAAGATGAGGATAATAACAAAGTAAAAAAGAAAAAGAAAGAAAAATCAATTGTTTAGGTGGTGAAGAAAGAAATTAACAACTAATAAGAACTATTCCGTCGGAGGAAACGAGGTAGAAGAATACTTTTGCTTGTAGATATAAAGGAAGAAGATTTTTTCATGACGGAGAATACGAGGAAGAATGAGTTTATATATATGATTCGAGAATAAACCTAAAGAAACTCTCTTTCAAGATTAGAGGGTTTGACTTTAAACCCATCGTTTTTAATCCGAAATATGAATTCTATTTTAGAAAAATATCCACATTCACAAAATTAAAGATATAATTTGAATATAAACTTTAGTTCACCAACTCTAATTTTAAAAATATAGATGAAAAAATTGAAAGTACATTTTTTGAATTTCTCTTTTTTCTTTTTATGTAAGTAAGATGTTTCATATTTTTGGATTTTTTTTCTTTTATCATTCTGATGAGCTATAAATTGATAAAAATATGGAAAATTTTTATTTTCACTTCTATTATTTTGGTTTCAGTGGAAGTTCATATTTCATGTTTCTAATGGATATGTTTTCTAACATTTTTGGTAGGAGAATTTTATTTTATAACTATTTTATATTTTGCTATAGTTCAATATTTTTGCTCCAGCTAAAGTTAGTTTCTAGATCTGCCTTTGGGTGGACGCAAGATTCTTGTACTTTAAGGTATAATTTGTGAAATTTAAATTAATTAATTTTATATCTTTTACATGTGATATGAAAGGAAACTAGCCAGTTAACTCGTAACTAGTGAGAAAATGAAATTGTCGGTTTTGTATTTTCTTTTGGTGTTTCAAATCCGAAATGTCACTTTGAAAAACAAAAAAACTTAAATTGATTCATCTAGACATCAACAGTGTTGTTGAGTTTCTTGAAATGAACATAGGTGAGTAACATGATCCTTAACAACCGAAACTTTAAGCTAAGACTCTTTTTGAACAAATCAAACTTGAACTTGTTAATGCTTACTTGATTTGCTGAATTCAAACGAGATCAGTTTAGGGTCAAGAAAAATCCATTGCATAGATTGGTAACCGTGCGAGACTAAGTTAGCTTTTTAATCGTGATTTGAGTTCGAGAACGATGTTTAACGCATTCCCTGCTAAAGTATGTATTTATTATCATAATTCACTAACAATTCCTGGTTCCTAATGCCTTTTACTTACTAAATACAATTACTTGCATCTATTATGGTTTTTGTTAGTCACAAAAATTTATAACTTCTCTTTGTCTTAGCTTTACTTATTCTTCATTATCTCATAATGTATTGCTTGGTATTTGAGGGTACGATCCTAAAGTGTTACAACAATATATCATTCGATTATTGTAAAGAACACATTAGATTTTAATTGACCTTTGATCAGTTTGCTGGAATGCCTCATTTTGAACAAACATTTGGTTCATCGACTGCAACAGATCCTCCATGGTAACCCTTAGACGGATCTAGATATCCGCCAGATCTGGATATTTACTCCATGGGAGCAACCATTGTTGGAGAAGGTGGGGGAAACTGAGGAACACTAGGAACATAAGGAGGAATTCCTAGTGCAGCTGGAACACCTCACCATCTGAATGAGGATTTCTTAGTCACCTCACCTCATCTTCATAATAATAACAAAAGAAATAAATAATTTTCAGAATTAAGCATTGAAGTAACTTAATTCTTTTTTTTATTTCTAATATAATAATTAAAACTGTATAATCAATACAATAAAAACAGATGTGTTTTTCTACAAATACAAAGCTGACACATCAACCTTTTAGTTGAATGAGGAGTTGACACATCAGTTAAAATGGGTAACCAATAAAATTATAACAATGAATACACGTCATTGTTTTATTTGACAAGGTGAACACATCGATTTCTTCTTCTTCTTTTCTATGTCAATTTCTTCTTCTATCTGTCGATCGATTCCTTCTTTTCTTCGTTTGTACTGATCTATGAGAAGCCACGATTGATCCATAGCCTAGGGAAAGAAGATTTCTCAGAGGTTTTTGGAACTCAATGACTCGGGTGGAGGACAATCTGAAGAATGTCGATTGGAGATGGTTTGATTGAGAAGCTTCGAGAGATGGATGTGAACAAGGACCGGATTCGATTTGACAAAGCTATCGAGGTTTGAATTTTGAATGTTTTCTTGATCTTTGGTATTTGGCTGAATCTGGGATAATTGTGAGATTGAAATTGTGGGTTTTGATTCTACGAAGCTATCTTTGGTGTTTAGCTGATTTTTTGTAGGTTGGAGATAGGTTGTTGCTGGGTACATTAATCTCCGTGTGAAAGTACCATAACCTGTTGCTTTAGTTTGGTTTGGAGGCTGTTTGAGAATCTCCTTATCACATACCCCTATTCAGATTTGACTTTTGTTTTCTATGGCTCCTTATCATTTTCCACTGAACGATTGAGATGAAAGTATAGTTAATCTATTACATCATACATGATTCTAAGAGAATTCTCTGCAATTTTTTTATGTTATGTTTCTGTTGTTAAAAAAAAAAAAAGAATAGAGAGACCTTTTTGGAGTTGTTCCGGTTTATAAATCTGGTAATTTTATTCTTTGACATTGAGTCAATGTCATTATTGTGCAGTTACCAGTGGAGAGGATGTTGTAATCTCGGCTGGTTCCTAATATCTTTGATCATTGTTTTTCATATGTTTCTCTCATGATGTTCATCTGTTCATTTAAGAATAATAACCTGATGATTTGTGGAGTGTGGTATCAGAGCCGAACCCAGACGAGTGTGGAGTCAAGTGGACTCACACCGTCGGGGGTGACGGTCTTGGTGCGCAACAAGGACATTGAGATCTGTTAGTGGAGGTGAATTGTGACACCCTGGTTTGCGGAAAGGTTTAAAATAATTGATTTGGCCACCTATTTCATCAAAGTACACTTATCTTTTCTGTCAAAGGTCCTGAGAGAACTCCACAGTTAAGCGTGCTTATGCTGGAATAGTCTCAGGATGGGTGATCTTTCGGGAAGTGATTGTCGGAACTGTGCGAGTTAGGTACTGTAACAAGTCTTTAAAGCCTTCCGAGGACGTAGCAAACCGGCCGTCGGATATGGATGGGCTCATAGGCCTAGTGAGAGGATGTGATGCCCATTAAGAAAGGTGGGCCATGGACTGGAATTGGACATGAAGCCCACTAAGAGGTGGCGGTGGGGGCATTACATGTGGTATCAGAGCCAAACCCAGACGAGTGTGGAGTTGAGTGGGCTCACACCATTGAGGGTGACAGTCTTTGTGCGCAACGAGGACGTTACGATCTGATAGTGGGGATGAATTGTGACACCCCGGTTTCAGAGACTTGCGAAGAGGTTTAAAAGAATTGATTTGGCCACCTATGTCACCAAAGTGCACTTATCTTTTCGGTCAAGGGTCCTGAGAGAACTCCAGAGTTAAGCGTGCTTGAGCTGGAGTAGTCTTAGGATGGGTGACCTTCCGGGAAGTGGCTGTCGGAACTTTGTGAGTGAGGACAAAACACAAGGAAAGATCATGTGGTGATTTGTCGGGACGGTAACAAGTCTTTAAAGCCTCCCGGACGTAGCAAACCGGCCGTCGGATATTTATGTGCTTATCGGCCTAGTAAGAGGACGTGGGACCCACTAAGAAGTGGCGGTCGGGGCGTTACAGTTTGTTTCTTCTGTATTGTTGATTGGTTTTCTTACATATGATGATAAGTAGAAAATTATTTATTTTTAGGTCACATGGCTTTCAAAAGAATATTTTAATTAGTGATGGAAATGATTTGGCTTTATCATTGAGATATAAGATTAAAGGCATGCCAAATAATAGTCTTTATCTCTTGACGATGTTTACACAGCCTATTAGAGCTAATCTCATAATCTTAGTGTACTTTTTTTTTGGTGGAAATAATCGTAGTGTGCTTAGAGTAAAGTTTGGTATCAGTTTTGTTCCTAATTATTACTTAACTTGCATAATATTGCATTAGACAACTGCTGTGGATGTAGTTGGTTATTCAAATCATGGGAACTGTATCATATGAAATAAAATATATTCAAAAATTTAATTTATGAAATCAAAACCTCAAGTATCATATGTTGATGCAAATAATAATAGCAAAAAAAAAGATATCAAAAATTTAATTAATTATAATACTTGATTCTTAACAGCATTTATTAATTTATGAAATAAAAAATATATAAGAAATATAATATAAAAATAATAATGAAAACCAAACCCGCAGGTGATGATATGATCAAATATATATACACCCTAGATGATTGAAGCAATTAAAAAAGAGAAATACCCTTAAATAGCACACATCTAAGTTTTTCTTCCAAAATTAGCACACATACTATATTATTCCAAAAGTAGCATTATTATATTTATTTATAATCTTTTACCATTTAAAATTAATTAAAAAAATAAGATAGAGGAGAATCTAATATATCAATAATTTCTCGCCGTCGTCGTGTTCTCGTCGGAACCCAGTTCTACCATCGCTTGCTCCATCATCGATTAACCAATTTTACGCATCTAGGTGAGCCACAGTTCAATATTCATCATTACTTTCCTAAATCTTTGATTTTTCTGTTTACTCTGAACTTGGTTTGATTAGTTTGTGAATCAAATTAAGGATCTGCAATTCTAGCTTAATTCGTTAAACAAAGAAGAAATCGGAACAGAACCTAGTTTAGAAATGTTTCTAAGCTTTTGATGGAATTAGACTGAACATAGACTCTCAATTGTGTTGTATTTGGGTCTGATTGCAATGTGAATCGTTCTGCTTTAGAAGATGTGGTTCATGATTTGTAGGAGAGTGTCTCTAAGGGGCTTGATGGTGAGAGATTTAGATGGTTTGTTGGTTCAATATGACTTCGAAATAAGGAATTCTTTCTAGGCTATAGACAAGCATCTACGCATCTCTTGAGCATCATGGAGTTAAGATGGTCTTGCTTTTTTGGTGTTACCTCTCTCTTTATCTTTTAGCTTACCAGTGATTGTATATGATTTTGATTTTTCATGTAGGTTTTGTCTCACTCATCGTTGGTTAATAACTTTATTTTCTGAAATTCACTTCAGATTTCTTCAAAAAGATAAGACGAAATTATGAGTGGAGCTGTACTTGTTGTTGTTGCTTCTGCTGTTGGCAACTTGTTAAAACGGTGGGATAACACCACAATTGCATGTGATTGATTTTGGTTGTTTATGTTCCAAAACCGTAATTATGCTTATAAAAATGTACGACCATGATAGAAATGATTTTGATGGGTATTTGATATGATTCACATATTCTGCTTCATCCTTATAGCTTATCTCTTTTGTTTTTGTATTGTGGATTTTTAAAGCTTTCTTTGGAATTTTGCAGGAGATGTGTTGTACATAAAAAAAGAGTTTCATTTGGAGAGTAATCCATCAGTGCAAGGTCTAATTGTGGTGATGTCACTTGTTTTGCCAAAAACATCTAGTGGAGTTGATGGAATTGGAGTAACAGATGTGTGAGAAAAGCTCCATTACTGTGTGAAAGACAGAGAAATGTGAGTAATGGTGGTGGTGATGGAGGAAAGACAGATAGGTTCTTCAAACTGCAGAAGATGAAAGTGCCAGTCACTGCAGAACGTTATGAAGCTAATGAGCAAGTTTATCCTAAAATTTGTTTCTAGTTATCACTCTTTTTAGAATTTATGAATATTTAGAAAAATCTTCCTAAAATTCAAGAATGTCTTCCTAAATATTAAGAAATTTTTCTTTAACATTATGAAATCCTTCTTTTCTGAAAAAAAAGTTTTTGAGTCGTTTAAGAGTTTTAAACCCATTGTGTTTGTGATATTGGTGGTAATGGAAGTAGAACAAGGTTCTTTTCAAGAAAGAGAGAGATAAGAGAACTTTATCAAAAGTAATGTCCATTTGGATGATGTTTCTTTTTTCAAATAATTTAAACTTAATGCTATATTTTTCACCATAAAACTTGTTACTCACTCTGTTTATATAAGATTTATAGTTTTATTATCATTTATGAACATTTAGGAAGGACTCATTCCTTGAAATTTAGGAATGACTTTTTAAAGTATAGGAAGACCTTCCTAAAAGTTGGACTTGAAAACACATTTTTGCATACTATAATGTTTACCTTTCTTGCATATAGATATTTATTGCTATATTTTCACTTAATGAAAAGTTTGGCTTATTAGTTACGCGCTCTATTTACAAATACTAAAGGAACACGAGATCGAGTTCTTGTAAGCGGTTGTAGCCGGTTATTTGAATTTTAATCCTTTTTTTTTCATGAAGGTTTTCTTGAATTGAAAAGAGACCTTCATGAATATTATTGAATCTTTCCTAAAACATTTGTTTATATGACAGATATATGAGTTAATGTTATTGAATCCACCCTGAATATAATTGAGTCATTTCTTAATTCTTTTCAACCATTATGAAATTTATTTAGAAAACACTTTAAATATGTAATTTTCATATAATCTTATGAGACATTATTTTCATGAAGACTATCCTGAAATGCAAGGAATCATTCACAAATATTATTGAATCCTTCTTAAATTTTTAAAACAAAGTGTTTTTTACTTAGGGATAACACAGTACAGTAGGGATTCTGATTTATTGTGAGAAGATGATAATGACTTCATCATTTATAAAGTAATTCAATTTTTGTTTGTTTATCCACTAATAAAGTTTGATGCTAGAAAGACAAAACAAGCAAACAGGAAAGATTGATCTGATGAAGAAGAAACATGACAACTGTTCCGGTTTTATCCCCTGATCGAGGAGCTGCTTGAGAAACTCCTGAAAGGCGATCTATCTAAAAGCAACAATCTATGTATGAACCAGTCAAGTCATAAGGAGGAGAGTGAACCAAAAACAGGATCAGTAAGGAAGAGTTCTGCTCCCGCAGCGGTTCCAGAGCGAAAAGCCACCCCTCATTCTATGAGATCAAGAAGAATTGCAACATGGGGGCGTCCTCAGACTTCTGACGATTGATACTCCAGTGACTCAGTGTTGAAAATTGCTTCTACGGACTTCAAGAAGCTGGGGCAACACATCTTTGTATTCATTATTGGTGGGGCAACTCGATCCGAGCTCCGAGTTTGCCACAAGTTGACAAGCACTTTGAGGAGAGAAGTGGTATTAGCCTCCACTAGTTTCGACAATCCCCCACAGTACATCACGAAGCTGAAATTGCTGTCGGAAAAAGACATAGAAGGGGCTCCTACTCAGCCCTTCAAACCACAATACTGGTGAATTTGACACGGCTTGCGTCTCAAAATGTTTTTAGTTGAAGAAAAAAAAAAGCTAATATTGTTGCAATTGAAAGAAGAGTGGATAAGCAAACCAGCATACACTTTTGTCCAGAGACAAGACTTGGGATCAGGTGAGTAGATACGTTAAAAGCCTCACCCTTGTGTTTACTGATGTCTAGATTTTTTATGAAGGTCTTCCTAAGGTTCATCATGAATTCTAAACTTTTATGAATGTCATCCTGAAATTCAAGAAATCTTTCATGAATTTCACATGATTCTTCTTGAATTTTCTTGAGATTAAAGAGAACATATAGCAAACTCAATCACAGTTACTGCAACAACAATTAACTTGTCCAGTAGAAACATCTGACACTCTTGTAGTGCAGAAACATTCAATTCCCATCGAGAGTCATCCAACCATCTTTAGTAGAATCCATCTTATTATAACAGTGTTGAATCTTCAATGTCGATTCAATCTTTATTTGGAGTGTTGAAGTCCCCAAGGGTGGATACATCGAGGACTTGTGTGTTCTCGCACCTCACAATGTGCAAGCTGCAATGAGTGGTGTGAAATAACAAAACCAGAGATTTATTCAATCTTGAGATTACTCTTCGAACTATATTATTAAACATTGCACAATCACATAAGCGTAGAGTCTCAGCTAGTGTTACTTATCTTCGATCTAAGATACTGAAATTAGTTCATAGAGAGTTGTTGTGAAAAGCAGAAATTATCAAAACTAACCACTAATACGCATGTCTCAACACACTCCTTAAAAATTAACAAATATGATGTTCCAGGTCTCAACATTTCTAAAGTCAACAAATCCAACAAGGCCTAGTCTACACTCATCACTCAAGCAAGAACCAATATGATTCCAACTCACCATCACGTTCTTCTTATAATCGAATCTGACTGTGATCCCTACCATCAATCGCTCCACATCGGTGATATCAACCCAAAAAATTCTCCACTGGATAATAACTCTCGATCCTTGGCCCACCGAGAATCATTGGGTTCTCCGTCACATCGAGAACGACGACGCAAGATCGGAGATGGAGCTTGGCGGTCAAATAGGTGCTGTAACGGAAAACGACACCGCAGATGGAGGAAGACGATGACTAGTGACGATTGCAAGCGTCGATGGTTGACTGATTGCAGAAGAATCATAGTTGATACCATCGCCGGCGGCGCCGAGATTGGTAACAGAAAGAATTAGAGAATCGTCGGAAAGTTGAATTAATATTTTTATGGGCAATTGTCATGGATACCATCATTTTTAGTTTTTGGGTCAAAAATACCACAAGGCCCAATAATTTCCATTTCTAACATTTCTAATTAAAACGTCTGACGAAAATACCCTCACATTCCTCAAACCCTCGTTCGCGTCTCCTCTCTCTTGAGACGAAAAGACTGATCATCAGACTCTCGTCGCCGGCATATCTCGCCGGCATATATCGCCATCTCGAGTCGCCGTTTCATCGAAATCGACTTCTTCTTCATCTCCTTCCGTCACCTCATTCCAAAAAGGATCTGATACGGTGGTTACCGGAGGCTCGCCGCTTTACCGACCTATCTCCTCGCTGTATGTCGTCGCTGTTGTTCTTTTTGATCTAACCACCATTATCTCAACATATTTCGATTTGCGGTTCTTTTTTGCTATGTTTATGTGTGTTTAATTTTGATTTTTTTTAAACCTAAATCAATTAGATGCAAGTTTGATAGGGTTGTGTGATTATGTGTGATTATGTGTTTGATTTCGTGTAAATCGATAGGGTTAGTGATCAAAGCAATCGAATTTCAAATCAGATTATATTTCTTGACTTTATTTATGTCTAATTTTGATTTTCTTAAACCCTAAATCAATTCGATGGGAAATTAAGTTAGATTCTTGTGGGTTATAATTCAATTCTTGTTGTTTTTGAGTTTTTGTTGTAGATTATTTCAGTTTTCGGGTCTAAGATTATATTCAACAGTTACCTCACTAGATTAATCTAGATTAATTGTGATCTTTTGTTCCTATTTCACTTTGTTCTTATCTGTTTCCGTTTTGTGTAATAGGCTTCTCCTATATACTTGGGTGGAAGACAAGTATAGATTGAGGAAGGAAGTCCAAATCCAGAGCAAGTAAGTCTTCCTTTGAAGAAATTGTGTGATTTATGTGTGATATTATGTGTTTTGCAGCTTCCGGTAACCCTATTCATCTCATTAGTGATAAAGCAATTGAATTTTAAGTTGGTTTGTTGACAAGTTTACTCACATTCCCTCCATGGTTACTCCATTACTGCTTTCTCATATTTTTCGATCCCTTTAGCATAGTTAGGTTTGGTATACGGTTTCTAATTGCTAGAGTTTCAGTGATTACTGAATGCATATGAATCCGTTTAGTGAAAGCATAATTTAGTCAGATGGCTAGTTTTTTTTAAAAAATTCATGAAAGCATCTATATAATTTAGGATCACTTTCCTGATATGATATGCGTTTCATCTTTACAGTCAGATGCTAGTTTTTTTTAAAGTTCATGAAAGCATCTATATAATTTAGGATCACTTTCCTGATATGATATGCGTTTCTTCTCTTTCTTTTATATGTTGCAGGATATGGGTGATTCTTTCCCTATAGATATAAAGCTTCCTGAACTTTGTTTCAACATTGGAGAGGAACCAAGATCAGATGTGAAGATAAACCAGTTTCCAAACTACGATGCTGTCATACAAGTAAAAAGCATCCTCTCAGTTGCGGAGTATGAGAGGATCAAGAATTCGTTCCTGGGACCTATTTTGAAGGTTATCAACAGAGGACTGATGATGTCTGGGAAGATGGTGCACTGTTTTCTGAGCAGGAGTTTAAAGGTATCAAAGGATAATGAACTATGGATGCATTTTGGAGGACAACCAATGAGATTCTCAATAAGAGAATTTCATATGGTCACTGGATTGAAATGCACTGAATGGGGAGCTAATGAAGATCAACGGCAGAATCGCTATGACTGGGCTAACACTGAAGATGCTCACACATATGAAGATCTTTTGGATATTCTACAAGAAACTAATCCAGAGGCATCAGATGAAAGATTCTCTCTTGCGATGGTGATCCTTATCGAAAGCATCTTCTTTCAGAGGTACAAAGGTAACAAGCTTCCTGCAAAAAACCTTAAGAGAGCTCAGCATCTGGATGTCTTGGCTAATTATCCGTGGGGGAAAGATGCTTATAATATTCTGATTAAGTCAGTAAAGAAGAATGTCAAATTAAATCTGATGAAGCATAAATATGACTTACATGGATATCCGTTGGCACTGCACTTGTGGATTCTAGAGTCTGTTCCTATGTTAAAGTCATCTTTCAGCACATTGAGTGTAATTGAGCGACCATCAGCATATCTCTGTGAAAAATATACACGTACAGTTAATCCATCGATTTCTCAAGTGGAGAACATTGAAACATCAAACCATGTAAGTTATTCTCTTTAATTTAGGACTAAATTGTTTTAAAATATTGAATCGTTTTCAAATATAATCACGATCGTAAGAAGAACTAATATCATTTTCAAATATTGATTGTGTGCAGCTCAAGGTTATTCACATATTACCATCGATACCCGATGATACAGAAGATACAGTCTTCTTGGAAGACACTCCTGATCAAGATTTGAGTATGTTAACAGATGTACTGAACAAGGGATACAAATTGACACTTGAAGACTAGAGAAAAAGAGCATTGGATGTTGGTGCAGTGATGGAAGATATTGCTAGGAATTCTTACCAGTTACGTAACAAGGAGACACTAAAGCCATCCTCTTCTGGAGAGTCACTAATGGAGAAGCTAGATAAACTTTACAACATGGTTACGGATGGGTTCAGAGATATCAATTGCCGGTTATCGAAAATAGAGGAGAGTCTGAGAAATTATAAACCTACCAATACAGACGATCAGGTAAAACATTTTTTTTTTTTTTATCAACTTCCAGCTTCCTCTTTATCAACTGGTAACCGTTTTTGTTTTGTGTTGTAGGAGCAACACCAAGATAGTGGAATGTCTCCAGTTGCCAGTTCTCCAAGCGCTGAACAAAGTACAGATAATGTGACTCAAGTTTCTGACTCTCAGATTCCTATGGAGGTAAGAATTTTTTTTCTTACTTGTAAATTAAATTTTAGGGAAAGTAGTCTTAATTCTGTACTAATGCTTCCTAAAAACGATTTGTATTTGCAGAGTGGTGATGGGATCCATCCGACTAACAATTCTCCCACTGAACAATATACATGTGACTTTCAGATTCCTACGGAGGTAAGAATTTTTTTTCTTACTTGTAAATTAAATTTTAGGGAAAGTAGTCTTAATTATGTACTAATGCTTCCTAAAAACGATTTGTATTTACAGAGTGGTGATGGGATCCGTCCAACTAACAATTCTCCCACTGAACAATATACATCTGAGACTCAGATTCCTAAGGAGGTAAGAATCTGTTTCTTATTTGTTGTTTGAATATTAGGGAAAGTATTCATAATTATGCACTAAAGCTTCCTAAAAAACGAATTATATTTGCAGTGTGGTGATGGGATCCGACCATCTAACAGGTCTACCACTGAACAAAAAACAGTGCATGTGGCTCTGACTTCTGAGACTCAGATTACTAAGGAGGTAAGAATTGGTTTGGTATTTGTATTTTGAATGATAGGGAAAGTATTCTTAATCAATGTACTAAAAGCTTCTAATGTTTTTTTCAGCAATCATTGAATGACTGTGTACAATTGCTGCAAGAAGTTGAAGTTAGGTGTGAGAACAAAGGGAGCAAAGGAATAGTGCGAGCAATTCATGATACAGGAATCAGTGTTTTAATGGACAAATCAAAGAAAGAAGAATTTTTTGGAAAAGAACAAATACTGTTTTTCCATAGAGAGAATGAAGGTGAACTAAATCAGAAAGAGAAGGAAGGTGAACCAAATCCAGAAGTTTTAACTGCTGAGGTAAATTTAATGATTCTTAGAACTTTTTAAAAATATTCTAACACATTATATTGACAAGTGAAATAATTCATCTCTAGTTCTTTACTCCAAGCGAAAACCAAACAGAGAGGTTCACCCAAACCGAAAAGCTCGATTCAGAAGCTCAGATGACCCAGAAGTTTGATTCAGAAGCTCAGATGACCCAGAAGCTCGATTCAGAAGCTCAGATGACCCAGAAACTCGATTCAGCTGTTGATGTAAGTTTTATTATACAACTTTTTCCTGTTATTAATTTTGTAAGAAAGTCTTCTTAAGCTAAAAAAGGTTCTAAAACGTGTTTTGCTTGTAGGGTGATGAGGAGAACCTTCCTCAGGAAGGTGATGATGAAGTGAACCTTCCTCAGGAAGGTGATGATGAAGAGAACCTTCCTCAGGAAGGTGATGATGAAGTGAACCTTCCTCAGGAAGGTGAGAATCTAAATGATGGTCTTGATAAAGAAGAAGATTATGTACCAGAAGGAGTGAGCCCAAATGATGGTGATGATGAAAAAGAAGACAAACAGAATCCACAAGATGAAGGACCATCATTTGATCTTAAATGTTTTAGTTCACCTGAGGTATGTTAATTTAATTCAGTTCTTGTTTGTTTTGTATATATCATTGCTGATTTTTGTAAAAAGTACAAAGACGACATTCATAAACACGTTTCTTTGTTACATCTTGATTTCAGGAAAAAAAGAGAAAGCTGGATAAGAAAGATAAATTTGTTATTCCAAGAAAGAAGCAAAAAGTTGATGGTGATGGTGAGAAGCAAAAAGATGATGGTGAAGGTGAGAAGCATGTTCCAAGGCAAAGCAATCGGCTCACAACTCCATCATTTTCAACCATTACTCCATATAAAGCACCAAGAAACCCTGCCACATCTGCTATTCATCCAATGTTCAACCCTTTCCTGTCTCCATCTTTCAATGATATTGAAGAATTAAATTCTTGGAAGAGCTCAAATATCAGAACAGGGTTAGTGTGACGTTTTAACAATTCTTGTCAACTTTAAAAATTAAGTTTTTATCAAAGTATAAGAGAATGTTTTTTTGATAATTCCAGGGTAATAACGGATACAGAACCATTAACCTCACATTGGATACATTTGCTGGGAAGACCAGAGAAGAAATTGCAAGAAACGGTACTGCTCACAAAATTTGTTTCAGTTTCTTTTGTGTTGGGTGGTTTCATGAATCTTATCCTGAATGTCAGATTATTAAATATTATCGTGTCTATTTCTCCTAATATACTAAAAGTCTTTTTCTTTCTTTTTTAATGTAGCATATTGATGCAGCTTTGGGATTACTTTGGTTGAGAAGAAACAAGGATCCCATTTATTTTCACAACAAGAGACTTCCAAAATCAACCTTTGTGAAGCCAGACTTCTTTTCAAATTTGAAAGCTGGATACTTCAGTTTCAAGGAGGATAAGTTTAAATCACAACACGTGTTTCCAAAAGAAGTCACTGATATTGTGAGTGGGAAGTTGCCTTCGGTTTGTCATCCTACTGAGAAGTGGCAGGATCTCGAGGGAGTTTATGGTATTGCCTATAACTCTAAATACAAACAGTACATTGGTATGGAAATAAGCTTCAAGTCCAGGAAGATTACTGTTTTTGATTGTCGAACTCATGAGAGTAAAGGTGACTTGGTGGAAACTCATGTTAAGCCAATTGCAGGTAAGAACTTATTTGATTATGATAATTTGATTATGATGTGAATTTTATGCTTGTGATATATTACTGATAACTATTTGTGTGTATTGCAGAGATGATACCTTATCTCTTACGCACTGAAAGAAACAGAGGAACAGTTGATCTGTCTCCATTTAAAGTCTTATGCCCTAAGAAGTTCTTTCGTCGCATTAAGAGTGAAGCAAACTGTGGATTATTCATCCTCAAAATGGTGAAATGCCACTCAATGGGCGTAGAAGAGATGATGAGTAAGCTTCAAGAAGAGGTTTCAGAAGATATTAGAGCCAAGTTATGTTTTGATATCTATCATGATATAATTCTTAAGAAGATTGAGATGTTTAGAGGTTGATTTTTTGTTTTCAGATGGTAGACTTTTCTTTGGATTTATAAGTTTACAATGGATTTATTCGAATCATATGTTGTGTGTTTTGGAATTTTGATTTAAATGTTAAAATACTTAGTAAATGGTGTGTTTTGTGAAACTTTTCTTATTTTAGATGGTCTTTGTACAAATTAGGGAAAGAATGAAAAGTTATTTAGGAAGGGTTTATAGAAAATCAGGATGACTTTCCTCAAAAAAATAAAAAATAAGGATGGCATTCCTTAAATGCACACCCAGGAGGTTCAAACCCGCGACATCGAGAGTTTACAATGGGGAGAGTAACCAGTAGGCCAAAGCCTGTTATTCGGTAATTAGTAATAAACTTTATTATATATGGTGAAACACTTAGGATAACATTTAGGAAGGGATTACAAAAAATAAGGATGGCATTCCTTAAATGCGCACCTAGGAGGTTCGAACCCGCGACATCGAGAGTTTACAAGGGGGAGAGTAACCAGTAGGCCAAAGCCTGTAATTCGGTAATTAGTAATAAGCTTTATTATATATGGTGAAACACTTAGGATGACATTTAGGAAAGGATTACGAAAAATAAGGATGGCATTCCTTAAATGCGCATCCAGGAGGTTCGAACCCGCGACATCGAGAGTTTACAAGGGGGAGAGTAACCAGTAGGCCAAAGCCTGTTATTCGGTAATTAGTAATAAGCTTTATTATATATGATGAAATATATAGGCTATTTATTTTAGGAAGACTATTTTGTTATTTAGGATAGCATTTAATTTAAGAAATAATGATGCAAAAATGGATTCACAACCTATAAAAACACACAAAAACAAGAATGTGTGTTAAAAAAACTGAAAGCTTTCATAAATAATAACATAAAGGAAAGACAAATTATATCTACTAAAAAACTTAATTATATTTAGGAAGGAGTTTCTGAAATTCAGGATGACCTTCCTTCACAATATAAAAGTATGTTGTCTTAATGTTTCACATAACAGAATGACTACCCAATCAAATGAAAACTATAAATTGAAATTAAAGAATAGAATACTGTAAAGTATGAAACACATCATCCTATTTGTATCATCCTCTACAACACCTACAAAAAAAAAATGAAAAATGTTAAAATACATATCCCAAAAATGTCACAGATTCAACATATAGCTTTGTTGTATGAAATTTATAACTAACCGATAATCATATGGGAAGTCAGCATGTACTCTTATTGTGTCCTGCTGTGCCACATCTACCGCACTTGTGACTCTGAGACTTTGAACCTGGCACCCCAAATTCTCCAACAGATCGCTTTCTTTTTTTTGGTGGTCTCCCACTGTTTGGCTTACTAAATGGAGGTGCACAAAAGAATTATTCTATAGAATCAGGGAAAATCCAATCTTTTATATCTCCATTCGGGTGTATGCTTTCAGCATATACTTTAGCCCATGTCTCAGTCAAGTAGCAAACATGAACAAACTTATTTTCATCCCTATTTGAACGCTTCGCAGCAGCAATGGCATGAATGCACGGAATTTTGTCGATGTCAAAAACACAGCAACTGCAATGCATGTTTTTCAAGTGAACAATAAACTTATTAATGTTGTCCTTCACCTCAAACTCGTCTTCATCAACTTGGAAAACGTCAAGTTTCATTGCATCTGAGAACCTTGATACCAACTTGTTCACTACTTGCGGCGTGACAAGCTTGTCATGTTTAGCAGCCTTTTCACGTCTCTCATGAAACCACGAAGTCAAAGTTAACCTGATTGTCTCAAGGAGAGAAAGAACTGGCAACTCTCTTGGTTCTTTCAACATCGAATTAAATGATTCAGCAATGTTTGTTGTCATAATATTGTAACGATTAGAAGGAGCATAGGAACGAGCCCATTTTCTGAAATCAGCCTTTTGTAAATACTCAGCCAACTTAGGATTTGCATCTTGAATCTGGATGAATATTTTAGCAAACTCTTCACGAGTATAAGCAATGGCTGCAGATTCAACAAGTGGCAAATATAATTGACCCTTGAAACTTACTTTGATGTTGTTTCCAAGGTGGTATTTGCAGATTCCATGATGTGATGCTGGATACAACTCTGTAAGTGCTTTTGCAATGGACGATGCACGATCAGAGACAAACACCAAATCTGGGGCATCAGGTATGATAGTACGGAGACACCTAAAAAACCAATTCCAAGATTTATCATTTTCTGAATCAACAATAGCAAAGCCTATCGGGTATAGGTGATGATCTCCATCTTGTGCTGTAGCTACTCATAAAGTTCCTTTAAATTTCCCCTTCAAGAAGGTACCATCTACTGCAATCACTCTTCTCAGCAAATCAAAACCTCTTATCGATGGACCGAATGCAATGAACACATATTTGAATTTAGTACCAGAATCCATCTCAAGATAAATAACTGATCCTGGATTTCTTTCCTTAGCCATGAACAACCATTTTGCTATGTTGTGGTAACTGTCCTCAGGAGTTCCTCTAACCAAAATCTGAGCTGCCTCTTTTGCTCTCCAAGCTTTTTTGTATTGTATATGAACACCATGATCTAATCTAACTCTCTCAATTATCTGTTTTGGCTTGAGTCCAGCCTTCTTTTCTGCAAAATGACTGCAAATAAAAGAACCAAGGAGTTTTGCAGTGGCTTGCCTATGGTTCGCATTCCTGTACGCTGTATCACAATTGTGTTCTCCCATATACTTAATCACTACAAAGAAATCAGATGACTTGAGCTTCGTTGCACGCATCTTCCAGTTGCATCTAGGGTCGACACAACCCAATATCAATCTTGTTCTGTCTGACCACAAAGATCTGAACTCAAACTTGAACTCAAGTGCAAACAGCCGCATCTTCATCATCAACTCTACTTTGTTTTTGAAATATTTCCCCTCATGTATATAATCAGTCCCTTGAGTGTGATGTGAAAAACCTCTAGGAATACCATCATAAATCACTTTTTCAGCAGTTGAACAGGTATCACAATGTGATTCAGAAACTGTGGCGCCACTTCCACTTGGTTCATGAAACTCCTACATATAAAATGTAAACATTAGGGGATATCTGATAAAGACTTTAGGACGACTTTCCTAACATATAGATATCAGACTTGATTTCATCATATCCTTCTTAATGCACAAAGAAAGATTCTAATATATATGACTCTATTCTTCACAGCAAGCACCTATTACAAAAAGCACATATGTATTCTATCATTTGTAAGACATTGTTTTTTGAGTAAAAAAATAGAGCCAAGTTTACCTTGGTTAGATAATGAACTGGTGCAACAGATATATCACTATTTGAAAACTGAAAACCTTGAATGCATCGGTTGTTCTCTAAAGTAGCTGACAGAGTATTACTTTCAACATTCCCAGAATCAATAGGCAACTACATAAAAAAACAAAAAAAAACATCATATATAAGAAAGACATACTAATGCAGTAAGAAAACTACAGTGTATTCACTTACAGTCACACATAAACGATTCAACTCAGGGTCATCTTGAAACTTCCTGAAAAATATATATACTTGACGATCATTTCGCAAATACATTGGTGGAGAATCTTCTACCATCAAATTCATCCTTGAAGAAAGCCTATAGCTAAGTTTGATATCATTCACTAAACAATCAAGTCCAAAATCTTCAATTACCATCTCAGCTAAAACCTTATATGTGATATTCTCATCTACTTCACTAAGAGATCCTCCTTTTTTTAGAATCAATTGTAAAATCCCATACTCCTCTATGGTTTTGTTTCCACTCCCCACAAACAGAGTATAACTCAATCATAGTCACTAATCAGTTAGAGATCACCTTGTGATTGAGGCTAGATCTCAATATGAATCGAGAGGAACCACTACCAAATTGAAATTGCGAATCGAGAGGAACCACTATCAAATTAAGCAGGATCGATCACTAAACTGACATCGGAGCTAGACAAAGTTGACAGATATCGCCGGAAATGATGGGACACAACGACGGAGCTAATCGTTACCGGAAGATCTCGTCGGAGAAGTTGGTGCCATCGTATCTCGTGGAAGAAATAATTTGAGTTTATAAAATCTTAACACAATTTGGGTTTATAAAATGCAAGGATAAAAGAGTCATTATATTTATTAATGAATGGTATTGATGGAAAAATAAGGAATGTGTGGTATTTGAGGGAAAAAACTATTTGAGTGGCATTTTAGGGCATTTCTCTATTTTTAATGTTTTAATATTTAATTAGAGCTTGTGTGCTAATTTTGGAAAATAAAAAAATGTGTGCTAAAATGTGAGAAGGAAGGTGAACCAAATCCAGAAGTTTTAACTGCTGAGGTAAATTTAATGATTCTTAGAACTTTTTAAAAATATTCTAACACATTATATTGACAAGTGAAATAATTACTCCAAGCGAAAACCAAACAGAGAGGTTCACCCAAACCGAAAAGCTCGATTCAGAAGCTCAAATGACCCAGAAGTTTGATTCAGAAGCTCAGATGACCCAGAAGCTCGATTCAGAAGCTCAGATGACCCAGAAACTCGATTCAGCTGTTGATGTAAGTTTTATTATACAACTTTTTCCTGTTATTAATTTTGTAAGAAAGTCTTCTTAAGCTAAAAAAGGTTCTAAAACGTGTTTTGCTTGTAGGGTGATGAGGAGAACCTTCCTCAAGAAGGTGATGATGAAGTGAACCTTCCTCAGGAAGGTGATGATGAAGAGAACCTTCCTCAGGAAGGTGATGATGAAGTGAACCTTCCTCAGGAAGGTGAGAATCTAAATGATGGTCTTGATAAAGAAGAAGATTATGTACCAGAAGGAGTGAGCCCAAATGATGGTGATGATGAAAAAGAAGACAAACAGAATCCACAAGATGAAGGACCATCATTTGATCTTAAATGTTTTAGTTCACCTGAGGTATGTTAATTTAATTCAGTTCTTGTTTGTTTTGTATATATCATTGCTGATTTTTGTAAAAAGTACAAAGAGGACATTCATAAACACGTTTCTTTGTTACATCTCCATTTCAGGAAAAAAAGAGAAAGCTGGATAAGAAAGATAAAATTGTTATTCCAAGAAAGAAGCAAAAAGTTGATGGTGATGATGAGAAGCAAAAAGATGATGGTGAAGGTGAGAAGCATGTTCCAAGGCAAAGCAATCGGCTCACAACTCCATCATTTTCAACCATTACTCCATATAAAGCACCAAGAAACCCTGCCACATCTGCTATTCATCCAATGTTCAACCCTTTCCTGTCTCCATCTTTCAATGATATTGAAGAATTAAATTCTTGGAAGAGCTCAAATATCAGAACAGGGTTAGTGTGACGTTTTAACAATTCTTGTCAACTTTAAAAATTAAGTTTTTATCAAAGTATAAGAGAATGTTTTTTTGATAATTCCAGGGTAATAACGGATACAGAACCATTAACCTCACATTGGATACATTTGCTGGGAAGACCAGAGAAGAAATTGCAAGAAACGGTACTGCTCACAAAATTTGTTTCAGTTTCTTTTGTGTTGGGTGGTTTCATGAATCTTATCCTGAATGTCAGATTATTAAATATTATCGTGTCTATTTCTCCTAATATACTAAAAGTCTTTTTCTTTCTTTTTTTAATGTAGCATATTGATGCAGCTTTGGGATTACTTTGGTTGAGAAGAAACAAGGATCCCATTTATTTTCACAACAAGAGACTTCCGAAATCAACCTTTGTGAAGCCAGACTTCTTTTCAAATTTGAAAGCTGGATACTTCAGTTTCAAGGAGGATAAGTTTAAATCACAACACGTGTTTCCAAAAGAAGTCACTGATATTGTGAGTGGGAAGTTGCCTTCGGTTTGTCATCCTACTGAGAAGTGGCAGGATCTCGAGGGAGTTTATGGTATTGCCTATAACTCTAAATACAAACAGTACATTGGTATGGAAATAAGCTTCAAGTCCAGGAAGATTACTGTTTTTGATTGTCGAACTCATGAGAGTAAAGGTGACTTGGTGGAAACTCATGTTAAGCCAATTGCAGGTAAGAACTTATTTGATTATGATAATTTGATTATGATGTGAATTTTATGCTTGTGATATATTACTGATAACTATTTGTGTGTATTGCAGAGATGATACCTTATCTCTTACGCACTGAAAGAAACAGAGGAACAGTTGATCTGTCTCCATTTAAAGTCTTATGCCCTAAGAAGTTCTTTCGTCGCATTAAGAGTGAAGCAAACTGTGGATTATTCATCCTCAAAATGGTGAAATGCCACTCAATGGGCGTAGAAGAGATGATGAGTAAGCTTCAAGAAGAGGTTTCAGAAGATATTAGAGCCAAGTTATGTTTTGATATCTATCATGATATAATTCTTAAGAAGATTGAGATGTTTAGAGGTTGATTTTTTGTTTTCAGATGGTAGACTTTTCTTTGGATTTATAAGTTTACAAGGGATTTATTCGAATCATATGTTGTGTGTTTTGGAATTATGATTTAAATGTTAAAATACTTAGTAAATGGTGTGTTTTGTGAAACTTTTCTTATTTTAGATGGTCTTTGTACAAATTAGGGAAAGAATGAAAAGTTATTTAGGAAGGGTTTATAGAAAATCAGGATGACTTTCCTCAAAAAAATAAAAAATAAGGATGGCATTCCTTAAATGCGCACCCAGGAGGTTCAAACCCGCGACATCGAGAGTTTACAATGGGGAGAGTAACCAGTAGGCCAAAGCCTGTTATTCAGTAATTAGTAATAAACTTTATTATATATGGTGAAACACTTAGGATAACATTTAGGAAGGGATTACAAAAAATAAGGATGGCATTCCTTAAATGCGCACCTAGGAGGTTCGAACCCGCAACATCGAGAGTTTACAAGGGGGAGAGTAACCAGTAGGCCAAAGCCTGTAATTCGGTAATTAGTAATAAGCTTTATTATATATGGTGAAACACTTAGGATGACATTTAGGAAAGGATTACGAAAAATAAGGATGGCATTCCTTAAATGCGCATCCAGGAGGTTCGAACCCGCGACATCGAGAGTTTACAAAGGGGAGAGTAACCAGTAGGCCAAAGCCTGTTATTCGGTAATTAGTAATAAACTTTATTATATATGATGAAATATATAGGCTATTTATTTTAGGAAGACTATTTTGTTATTTAGGATAGCATTTAATTTAAGAAATAATGATGCAAAAATGGATTCACAACCTATAAAAACACACAAAAACAAGAATGTGTGTTAAAAAAACTGAAAGCTTTCATAAATAACAACATAAAGGAAAGACAAATTATATCTACTAAAAAACTTAATTATATTTAGGAAGGAGTTTCTGAAATTCAGGATGACCTTCCTTCACAATATAAAAGTATGTTGTCTTAATGTTTCACATAACAGAATGACTACCCAATCAAATGAAAACTATAAATTGAAATTAAAGAATAGAATACTGTAAAGTATGAAACACATCATCCTATTTGTATCATCCTCTACAACACCTACAAAAAAAAAAATGAAAAATGTTAAAATACATATCCCAAAAATGTCACAGATTCAACATATAGCTTTGTTGTATGAAATTTATAACTAACCGATAATCATATGGGAAGTCGGCATGTACTCTTATTGTGTCCTGCTGTGCCACATCTACTGCACTTGTGACTCTGAGACTTTGAACCTGGCACCCCAAATTCTCCAACAGATCGCTTTCTTTTTTTTGGTGGTCTCCCACTGTTTGGCTTACTAAATGGAGGTGCACAAAAGAATTCTTCTATAGAATCAGGGAAAATCCAATCTTTTATATCTCCATTCGGGTGTATGCTTTCAGCATATACTTTAGCCCATGTCTCAGTCAAGTAGCAAACATGAACAAACTTATTTTCATCCCTATTTGAACGCTTCGCAGCAGCAATGGCATGAATGCACGGAATTTTGTCGATGTCATAAACACAGCAACTGCAATGCATGTTTTTCAAGTGAACAATAAACTTATTAATGTTGTCCTTCACCTCAAACTCGTCTTCATCAACTTGGAAAACGTCAAGTTTCATTGCATCTGAGAACCTTGATACCAACTTGTTCACTACTTGCGGCGTGACAAGCTTGTCATGTTTAGCAGCCTTTTCACGTCTCTCATGAAACCACGAAGTCAAAGTTAACCTGATTGTCTCAAGGAGAGAAAGAACTGGCAACTCTCTTGGTTCTTTCAACATCGAATTAAATGATTCAGCAATGTTTGTTGTCATAATATTGTAACGATTAGAAGGAGCATAGGAACGAGCCCATTTTCTGAAATCAGCCTTTTGTAAATACTCAGCCAACTTAGGATTAGCATCTTGAATCTGGATGAATATTTTAGCAAACTCTTCACGAGTATAAGCAATGGCTGCAGATTCAACAAGTGGCAAATATGATTGACCCTTGAAACTTACTTTGATGTTGTTTCCAAGGTGGTATTTGCAGATTCCATGATGTGATGCTGGATACAACTCTGTAAGTGCTTTTGCAATGGACGATGCACGATCAGAGACAAACACCAAATCTGGGGCATCAGGTATGATAGTACGGAGACACCTAAAAAACCAATTCCAAGATTTATCATTTTCTGAATCAACAATAGCAAAGCCTATCGGGTATAGGTGATGATCTCCATCTTGTGCTGTAGCTACTCATAA
Source organism: Camelina sativa (assembly GCF_030686135.1). Classification (NCBI taxonomy): domain Eukaryota; kingdom Viridiplantae; phylum Streptophyta; class Magnoliopsida; order Brassicales; family Brassicaceae; genus Camelina; species Camelina sativa. The sequence goes on along the minus strand of NC_141899.1, from coordinate 19,562,595 downwards.
AGTTCCTTTAAATTTCCCCTTCAAGAAGGTACCATCTACTGCAATCACTCTTCTCAGCAAATCAAAACCTCTTATCGATGGACCGAATGCAATGAACACATATTTGAATTTAGTACCAGAATCCATCTCAAGATAAACAACTGATCCTGGATTTCTTTCCTTAGCCATGAACAACCATTTTGCTATGTTGTGGTAACTGTCCTCAGGAGTTCCTCTAACCAAAATCTGAGCTGCCTCTTTTGCTCTCCAAGCTTTTTTGTATTGTATATGAACACCATGATCTAATCTAACTCTCTCAATTATCTGTTTTGGCTTGAGTCCAGCCTTCTTTTCTGCAAAATGACTGCAAATAAAAGAACCAAGGAGTTTTGCAGTGGCTTGCCTATGGTTCGCATTCCTGTACGTTGTATCACAATTGTGTTCTCCCATATACTTAATCACTACAAAGAAATCAGATGACTTGAGCTTCGTTGCACGCATCTTCCAGTTGCATCTAGGGTCGACACAACCCAATATCAATCTTGTTCTGTCTGACCACAAAGATCTGAACTCAAACTTGAACTCAAGTGCAAACAGCCGCATCTTCATCATCAACTCTACTTTGTTTTTGAAATATTTCCCCTCATGTATATAATCAGTCCCTTGAGTGTGATGTGAAAAACCTCTAGGAATACCATCATAAATCACTTTTTCAGCAGTTGAACAGGTATCAGAATGTGATTCAGAAACTGTGGCGCCACTTCCACTTGGTTCATGAAACTCCTACATATAAAATGTAAACATTAGGGGATATCTGATAAAGACTTTAGGACGACTTTCCTAACATATAGATATCAGACTTGATTTCATCATATCCTTCTTAATGCACAAAGAAAGATTCTAATATATATGACTCTATTCTTCACAGCAAGCACCTATTACAAAAAGCACATATGTATTCTATCATTTGTAAGACATTGTTTTTTGAGTAAAAAAATAAAGCCAAGTTTACCTTGGTTAGATAATGAACTGATGCAACAGATATATCACTATTTGAAAACTGAAAACCTTGAATGCATCGGTTGTTCTCTAAAGTAGCTGACAGAGTATTACTTTCAACATTCCCAGAATCAATAGGCAACTACATAAAAAAACAAAAAAAAACATCATATATAAGAAAGACATACTAATGCAGTAAGAAAACTACAGTGTATTCACTTACAGTCACACATAAACGATTCAACTCAGGGTCATCTTGAAACTTCCTGAAAAATATCTGTACTTGACGATCATTTCGCAAATACATTGGTGGAGAATCTTCTACCATCAAATTCATCCTTGAAGAAAGCCTATAGCTAAGTTTGATATCATTCACTAAACAATCAAGTCCAAAATCTTCAATTACCATCTCAGCTAAAACCTTATATGTGATATTCTCATCTACTTCACTAAGAGATCTTCCTTTTTTAGAAACAATTGCAAAATCCCATACTCCTCTATGGTTTTGTTTCCACTCCCCACAAACAGAGTATAACTCAATCATAGTCACTAATCAGTTAGAGATCACCTTGTGATTGAGGCTAGATCTCAATATGAATCGAGAGGAACCACTACCAAATTGAAATTGCGAATCGAGAGGAACCACTATCAAATTAAGCAGGATCGATCACTAAACTGACATCGGAGCTAGACAAAGTTGACAGATATCGCCGGAAATGATGGGACACAACGACGGAGCTAATCGTTACCAGAAGATCTCGTCGGAGAAGTTGGTGCCATCGTATCTCGTGGAAGAAATAATTTGAGTTTATAAAATCTTAACACAATTTGGGTTTATAAAATGCAAGGATAAAAGAGTCATTATATTTATTAATGAATGGTATTGATGGAAAAATAAGGAATGTGTGGTATTTGAGGGAAAAAACTATTTGAGTGGCATTTTAGGGCATTTCTCTATTTTTAATGTTTTAATATTTAATTAGAGCTTGTGTGCTAATTTTGGAAAATAAAAAAATGTGTGCTAAGTCTGGAAGAAAAACTTAAATTTGTGCTATTTTTGAAAATTTCCCATTAAAAAATGATTCAAATATGATGGTACTAAAAAATTAACAGGTACTGATCTTTCTCAACAAAGTCATTTGAAGTTACCCGAAAATAAGATCGATATAAAAAAAATTATATAACAATTATGTGATTAAATTTATAAAAACTACAAAAATTACACTACAAATTCAAACTACACTAATATATTTAAATTAGGATTGGTTAGGCTATCTATATAATTAATTTTACCCAATTTAAATATAGATATTTATAAGTCATCTTAGATTTGACTTTGAGATTTCTCTATTTATATTTATTAGTGCATTTTTTTATCTTCTCATTGTATAAACTATAGATTTTATAATTAATCCAATTCAAAAAAAGTCATATTTTTAATAATTAAATATATCTTAAAATAGTTACAAAAAGTATTCGGTGGGAGTAGTGAGCGGTCAAAAAAAAAAAAAAAGTATCCTGGTGTAACCTAGTAACTAATAAGAGAATTAGAATTCACGTGGAAAATGATTTTTAAATCAAAGAAGCGGTCAACTGCAGTTCTACATTGGAGAGCAAGGGTTGAACTTCGACAGAGATAGCACCAAGAAGACTCGCAAAGATGAGTTTGTCTTGTCGTTTCCAGTGGCTGTACGCAGGATTGACCTTGTCAACGCCATCGGAGGTGAGGACCTGAGGGGAGAGCCGGTGGAACCATCGAGATACCCTGCAAGTTCATGTCCATCCAACAAGGCATGAACTTGGCGATTCCACATCATGAAATTGGTGGCTGTGAGCTTCGTGACGTTAGCCATGTTAACGTTGTGAAGGAGCGATGGATCGGAGGTGACAATGGTTACACTCTGAGAAGACATGGTGGCAAGAGAGAGAGAGAGAAGCAAAGAGAGAGGTAGAAGAAGATGAAGATTTAAAAGAGAGATAAGAAGAGCGGCGTAAAAAAAAAATTTTAGGGTTTTTAGGATACTACTGCTCTGATACCATATTATGGAAGCCACTTATTTCTTATTGATATGAGTTACAAGATATATATAGTCTCATACACAAGGGTTTTGATATACACTAATTACAATTATATCCCTAATATACATTTCTCTCTTACAAGTATCATACACCTGATGAGTTCTATATTTTATAATTAAAACTTAAAGATCCTTACAAAATGTTAAGATAAATCACTCAAAAATTATCTTTTATTGTTTTCATTGTGGTTTGTTTAGAGGTTGAGTGTTTATGGTGTGAATGTAATAGTACACATATTTAGATTTTTAAATTCACATATACACAGTATATGGTTCAATGTTACATGCAAGAAAGGAACAAAAGCTTTGTTGCTTATTTTACAAGTTTTGAATAGAATAAAAGAGTTGCAAACTTTGACTAACGGAAGTAACAAAAGAGTCACATAATTAGTTAAAGAATCTAACCAATTATCAATATTGCAACATACCATTAAAACCATTCTTGCATCGTCTGCTCACATCAAGATATACTTGATATCTTTGAAATATGGCAGCACATATTGGTGACAATATAGCTTCTTCTTTGTTTCAATCATATAAGATCGATAATTGCTCTGTTTTTTTGTTAGACCATCTTTGTTTTTGTAAGCTGTTCTTGATGTTCTTGGTTGTAATTAAACAGAAAATGATGCAGTTGAGGTTAATCGTGGATTGCTGAAGGAGCTCGAAGATATGGGATTCTCAATGGCTCGAGCAGCATGGGCTCTGCATCACTCTGGTATATGTTGTAAAAACTACTTCAAAAAATTCCTAGAATCATGTCATGGATCATCCATATTTTGTCTCTCTTTTCATCTTTAGGTAACTCTAGTCTTGAAGAAGCTGTGAACTGGATCATAGACCATGAGAACGATTCACAGTTTGAAAAAATGCCTTTGGTATGTATAATTATATTCATCTTCTTTTCTTTTTCATAGATTCCATACAAACTTTTGAATAAGGTGTTCTTGTAGATGGAATTTAACATTGAGATTGAGTCTCCAAATGCATATGATGATACTGCAGAAACTTCTCAGGCAAGAGCTAAAGAACTAATGTAAGTAACTCTCCCATTCGAACATATATGCATATTTCCTAAACTTAATTCTTTATAAGGACAAATGACTTCAATACTTCATTGTTCATATATTATTAGGGAACAAGCTCGTAAACTAAGAGAAGAAGAAGAAACTAAACGTGAAAGAGAAAGAGAAAAGGTACGAAGGAATTAGCTTGCACCATACAATATCTTCACGAAGAAGACTTACAGCTCTAACTCTCTTGCAGGAAAGGATACGAGCAGGGAAAGAGATGATGGAGACAAAGAGAATTCCTGAAGAAAACGAAAGAAGACGGTATGAGGAAGAGAGTTTGTTTATCTCATTGTCCCTTTGAATTAAATAAAACAATGTTGGATACTATAAAAACAGGAATATAGCTTTGAGGAAAGCTGAGAAAGATGAGGGGAAAAAAGCAAGAGAGCAAATTATGCTTAAAGTTAATGAAGACAAGGTGATGAATCTTGATATCTTATTGTACACTCAAATTGAAAACTGATGATCTCCACCAAAAAAATTTGGGACTAAATGTTTGTGTATAGCTGAAGAGAAAGCGGAGGCTTGGATTACCAACTGAAACAGAATCTGCTTCGACATCAACTCATGTTTCTCCACTCAATACTAAGGTACAAAGCTTCATCATCTATTCTTTTTGTTACCCTTAAAACTACGAAGAACGTGACAGTTTTACTTCAACACTGCAACTACAGAGGGTAATAATGTCGCCGCCAAGCCCTGCATCAAAAGCAGAGGAGATGAGGGAATGCTTAAGGTCATTAAGACGAAACCACAAAGTAAGAAGGTCTCATATTGATTTAATTCCGAAAAAAAAAAAAAAAAAAGAAGCAAGAAAGCTGATGAAATCTTGTATGTTTGTTGTCTAGGATGAAGATCCAAGAATCACGAGGAGGGCATTTGAAACGCTTCTGACAATTGTGAGGAACGCAGCTAATAAGTCAGGTGAAGAAAGATATAGAAGAATTCGTCTCACGAACCGCTTGTTCCATGAGAGAGTAGGGATATATAGCCAAGGTATTGAGTTCTTGGAGCTTTGTGGGTTCAAGAGAGAGGATGGATCTGAGTTCTTTTATCTACCTTACCTTGACGTAGACATCAACCGGCTTCGAGACGCTGCATTTCAGTTGAACTATGCGATTACCAATCCCTTCTTCGGTCTTCTCTCCACGGAAGCTGAAGACCGTGAACAATAAAGTTTATCTTCATAGATTCTTATGTTCTATCTATAACACATAATATAAGACAAATATAAAAGTGTATATTTTACAAGTTAAATAAATATCAAAAAGTGTTGCAACGCCAAAAAAACCACACCGGGCAATGGTAGATTTTTCACATAGAAAGGATTTACTTGTTAGTAATGGAGTCTACCCTTCCCATTACCGAAGTATCCTCCTCATTTTACGAATGGTTTGTTGACCACAGTTGACTATTACCGGGGAGAGGTTGGCCAAAAGATCCTGAAGCTCTTTTTACCTAGAAGTTCATCTTAGTTAGAACCCTCACCAACACGTTCTCGAGTTTAAAAAGAAGAAAAAGTTATAGATTTCCATGAAGAAACTCACCTATATATGATTAAATCTGAGGAACTTTCTGGTTTGCTTTCCGGCGGTTAAAAGAGGATTCCGGAAAGATTTTATTACTTTCTATAACTTCAGAGGATGAACATTATCCTAGGAAGAGGGGATGAAGACTTGAAGAGAGTGAAGTTTCATATAGTATGAAGCTCACTAAAAGATAAACGAATTAGAAATAGGGAGAAAAACTAGATTGAGCCAAATTAAGAGGTTAATTACTAGAGTAACTCATAAAATGTGAGGGTTAGATGAGTTATTTTTTTGCCTAAAATATCTTTTTGCTTTGTTAGGAAAAAAAAAATCAAATTTATCCTCCCATAAATTCTTTTAAGAAAATCAAAATATTTTCAAAAGTCTGCCGGACTAGTTGTGATAGATTTATTTGTGTATGACAGATCTGTTTTTGAACAACCGATTTATTTTTGTATGACAGATTTTTTATGACAAACTTATTTTGGACGACAGATTTTTTAACTACAGTTATGATAGATTTATAATTGATGACATATTTATTTTTACGACAAACTTATTTATAAATATTAGATAAAGATATACATGAAATCTTTATCTAACAATAAAGACACCACAGACTTTCACAACATATGATAGATTTTATATAATGTCTGGCAGATTTATTTTCCAAAGTTATTTCATATTATTTTTTTGATTAAAAATCTGTCGTAACATGACAGATTTTTTTACAAATAAATAATTACTAGGTTGACCTCTAGTGATAACAGATTTTTCTAAAGTTACAATTGATTTTTTAATTTAACCAAAAATATGTCGTTTGATAACGGATTTATAACATTTTTTTAAAATTGCTAAAATGACTTATGTGAACACCATATGTTATGGCAGGTTTGTTTACGTTATGACTTATGTGAACACCATATCTGGTGTTTGATAATAAATTTATTAGATGTAAAATGTAAATATAGTGACAACAGATTTGTTTTAAGTTATATTTTTTCAGTCATATTTTATTAATTATATTTTTTATAAATCATATTTTTATACTCATATATTTAAAGCATATTTTATACATTTTCATTTTCCTAAATCATATTAAAAAGTTTAGCATCTTATTTTAAAATCATATTTTTATATATTATATTAGATTTTCATAAATCTTATTTTAATATTTTTTATATACATTATTTTTAGTTATAATTTCATACATTATATTTTGTATAAAACTTATTTAAACTATATAATCTTACACTTCATATTTTAAAATCATATCTTTAGACATAATACTTTTATTTAATATTTTTTGAATATTATTTTTATACACTATATTTTAAATCATATTTATTTTTATAAATTATATTAAAAAATAAACATCATATTTTTTAATCATTTTTTATTTTTCATTAATCATATTTTTAAATCAAAATATTAAATACTATAATTTTTTTTCCATTTTTCATTTTTAAAAAAAAAATAAAAGAAAATTTATGGGTTTTTAGTCTTTTTACTAAAAAATTATGTCAATTTAGTTATTGGATAGGATTGAGTGTTAATCTAGCAATTTATTGCTAAATTTGTGTCAAACTGGTATATTTTCACTTAGAAATATTCATATTTCACAACTAATAATATAGAATTTGCAAAAATTTTAAATTGTGATTCTTCTATTATTTGATTTACAGAATTGCTTTGAATCATCATATAATACATAAAATTAATAAAAATCTATTTTTTGCATTTGTTGTAATTCAAATATATGTAAACAAATATATATTACTCAAAAATGAAGGAAAAATTGTGTAGTCAACATCCACATCGACTAAATTGTTTACACAATAATTTATACTTATATTAGAAACAAGACCAAAATGAATCGAAGTGCTTAGCGAACAAGAATCTTAATTTAATCACATTCACATTTAAAAGTTTGTATTCCGTTTAATTTTGTTCTTTTAGTTGAACAGTTTTATTATACTCCGATATAATGAACTTTAAACTTTTTAGATGTTATAAATAATATTCTTGAATATTTAAGCTTATAATAATATTTTAAATATTATGAATATTTAAAATTATAAATAGTTTAAATTACAACAAACGCTTTTAGATCGACATTAATATAATTTTTATATATTATTAACTTGATACTACAGTATAAGTTAGATCATCATTTTACTATTTTGTTTACATTTTACATTGTCAATATTAGGACAGTGAGATCATGTTAGATAATTTTTTTTTGGTCTATATTGCAAGTTAAATCCTAGTTATTCATCAAAAACTAATAAGTGCTATTAATATATTCACTATATATGTCAGTTAAGTTATTAAAAATTTACTAGTAATCAATAAATTTTAGATAATCAAATAAATATTTATTGGTTATATGATACTATAGTTTACAAAAAAAAAGAAATATTAAATGGGTCAAAGGCCTTAAATGGGGTTAATGAATTTACACATAAATGGGGTAGGTATAAATAGGGAGGGTTTACCTATTAACATCTCCACTCCCTACTTATAACCAGTCAATGTGCATTAAAGGTATTAATTTGGGTATTCATCCTAAGTAGTTAGTTAATGAAGTTTTGGTTAAAACTTAAAAGAATGACCATGGAAAATTAACATTGGGAATAACAAATCAGTCATACATTTCTTTTACGGATGAGTGTATTTCTACAATTAATTGAATTATAGAGTAGTCATCTTCCATTCAAAAAAAAATAAAAATATGAAAATTCAAGAGACAATACTTCATAATTCATTTAATTGTAGAAATACACTCATCGGTAACAAATGTATGACTAATTCATAATATTGATATTCCCAATGTTAATTTTCCATGATCATTCTTTTAACCAAAACTCATGTATATATATACAATGGTTCATTTTTTATTTTTTTACTTCTTGAGAAATTGAAAGATCTGATTAGAGAAAATGTCAACGACGACCAAAGTTTATGAAAGGAGTAAGGTGAAGAAGGAAGGGGCAAAGCGTAATGTTGCATCGGAGTCAACTCATGTTACTTTGAACGTGAAGGGTCAGGTAAGATTCCATGTAAGATTTGATTGTTGCTATACATATTCTACATTAACCTAACTAATAGCATGCTTGGATATAGGACGAGGAAGGGGTTAGAGTGTTCAAGGTGAGAAGGAAGACTAAGTTGCTTAAGTTGATGCAATATTACAGCGATATGAGAGGTGTCGAGTGGAACACATTTCGCTTTCTATTGGATGGCTCGAGAATTCGGGAGTACCATACTCCGGATGACGTATGTATTATCATTTGAGCTCAATGATTCTTATAATATAGTATAAGATACGTATGTCAGTTACAATTGATCCGTTTTTTTCACTGTGTTTTTTTTTGTTAGCTGAAGCTTAAGGATGGAGATGAAATTGACGCAATGTTGTATCAAGAAAGTGGTTTTGGTCCATCTCGTCTTCTATAATATTTAGAGTTTGAGTGTTTAATTTATGTAATAATACCCAGATTCAGATTTCTAAATCCATATATATATATCAATAAATGGTTCATTGTTACATGCAAGAAAGGAACAATTACTCTGTTGCTTCAGTTACAAGTTTTGAATAGAATAAAAGTGTTGCAAACATTGGGGAAATAGAGTAACAATAGAAAGATGTTACAGTAGTAGATAAATAATCTAATCAATTTTAAATACTACAACATACTACACAAAGACCATTAAAACCATTTGTGCATCGTCTTTTTTATTTTTTTGAATAAAATGTTCAATTATATTCAAAGAAAAAATAATTTGTTATATCTGCTTGTTTTGAAGATTGTGTATAAAAAGATTTTCAAAAAATTTAACCAATCAAAGAATTGAGAAATACATAGAAAATCCTGCTAACTTCTAGTAGCAAACCATGCCTGAAGGCCCGTTGCATAACGAGTGTTCCCCAAGGCTAGAATGGCCAGAAGTTGAGCTCGCACCTGCCTGTCTATCCAGCCGATAAGGATTGCTTCTGAACTGGGAGCCTCATCATGCCGTCTTGCATTTCTCTTGCCAGATTAAGTGAATTATGAGTTGGAGAGTGTATCGAATTAGGAAGCCTTGAACTCGGTCAGACTGAGACTCTGAATCGAGAGCCATTAACTGTTGCCAATCTGTAGTGAACCTACGCTGATAAAGTTTATGCGCTATGGCTAACCAAACTGCATAAGTATATTGACAGGAGAAGAACGAATGATTTCGTGTCTCCAATGGCTCTGAACAGAAAACATAATTTACAGAGTAACCATTGTTCCAAGCCAACATTTGATTCCCTGTTAACAAACGGTTATGCATCACAAGCCAAGTACAAAAAAAATATTTCAGGGTTGCGTGAGGAAACCATACTCCCTTATGCCAAGCTACTTGGTTAGAAGCTGTTCGTGTGTGATTCCAAGTGTCTTTGGTTGAAAACCTTGCCTTGAAACCTTCCCCCTTACCCCGCCATAAGACCACATCTTCCTGACCGGGAATTCTGGACTGATACTTCTGAGTAATAGCCTCCTCAATGCCATTCAACAAGTCCACCCTATGGTTTCGACGCCTCCTTTGGTTCCATACATTCTGCAAAGTCATATGTTCCCGAATCCCCAAATCAATCAAACAACCCTTGTCTGACTAGTTATCATACCAGAAAGAGGTGCGAGCACCATTCTTGACCTCAACTTTGGTAAATGACTATACTTTCTATCTGTATTTTAATAACCTTTTCCAAATCCAAGGAACCATATGTGGAAGTAGACTTGACCGACCAGAAAGATTCATTCTTGAGAAGATTCATCCTTGACCATTATACCCACAACGACTCACCATTAGAAATTAATCGCCAGATCAACTTTAGACAATAGACAGCATTAGCTTCCTTTAGAGAGCACAGACCAAGTCCTCATTCACTCTTTGGTTTACACACCTTTGACCAGGATAGCTTCGTTTTATGTGAACTTAACTCAGGCCCTGACCATAAAAAAGCAGAACAAATACCTTCAATTTCATTGTCACTCGTACGAGGTAACCGAAAAGCACTCATCCAAAAATTAGTGATGCTCCATAAAACATAACTGATTAAATTAAGTCTCCCTGCAAACGAGAGGAACTTTGATGTCCATGTTCCAATTCTATGTCGTATTTGATCAAATAAAGGAGATAGTTCTGCGGTGGTTAGCTTCTTGGTGGTAAGTGGAAGACCCAAATATCTGATAGGAAGCTGCCCCAAACCAAACGTATAAGGATTTCCCATTAGCTTCCTATTACTATCTAAAACAAAAGTTGTCTTTTCCATACTAATAGTAAGACCAGAACATCACGCAAAGAGGTTCAGAACCTTAACTATACCATGCACCGATCTGACTTTACCATCCGTTAGAATCATGAAATCATCAGCAAAACACAAATGTGTTAAAGCAAAATTCTTACATCGAGGGTGATATCCAAAATCATGTGCACCAGCAGCCCTATCCAACATCTTAGATAGGACGTCCATACAAATAACAAATAAGTATGGCGACAAAGAGTAGCCTTGTCGCAGGCCTCTATCACTTCGAAAATAACCTGCTAGTTCTCCATTCACCTGGAATGAAAATGAGGCTGTTGTGACACAAAGGGAGATCCAATGTAAAGAGAACTAAGAAACTTTGAATAAAGAATAACTCTCTTTATTATGTTTAGAAACTAACTCAAAACTAAACACCAAAGTTCTCAATCTCTCATACCTTTGATCACAACTCAATCAAAGATATTTATAGTCATAACACACCTTGTTATTCCTATTTTGATAATGGAAAACTTCTCTTTTCCTAAACCTATTACAATTGGAACTTTTCCTTTTAAGCCTATCTTGTCATTAAACGACTTGCTAATGATATCTTGGGCTTCAAGCTTCAATCTTCTAGAAGCTTACTCCAACATTCACCCCCTTAAGCTTCAAGTTCTTTTTAGTGAGGTCTTGAACACCAATGAAGCTCCTCATCTCCTTGAACTGAATCCTTGCCAGTGCTTTAGTGAGTATATCCGCTTTCTGCTCTTCTCCGGGAATAAACACCACTTCAATTTTACCATTTTCGACACACTCTCGAATGAAGTGGTATCGTTTGTGTATGTGTTTGGTTTTGCCGTGAAATACCGGGTTCTTGGAGAGTTCAATGGCGGATTTGTTGTCAATGTACAGATTTATCCTCTTTGTATTATGTCCCGTAATCTCACTCAACAAATCCTGAAGCCAAATGGCTTGTTTTGCAGCTTCTGTTGCGGCCATAAACTCGGCCTCGCAGGAGGATAAAGCAACCGTCTGTTGCTTCTGCACACACCAAGTAATTGGTGATTCTCCAAAGTAAAATATGAACCCGGTAGTGCTCCTTCCGTTGTCAAGATCCACATTGTGACTACTATCACAGTAGCCAATGATATCCTTCGATCCTCCCCGCTTGTAAGCCAAACCATAAGCTAACGTACCTTGCACATACCTTAAAATTTGCTTAAGAGCAACACCATGAGACTGTCGCGGATCCTGCATATACCTGCTCACCACTCCAACCGAGAAGGCAAGATCAGGTCTCGTATGCAACAAGTACCGTAAACACCCAATTCTTCGACGATACAAAGTAGCATCTGCTACAGGCTTCTCCTTTTCTGCTTTGGACATTTTCAAACCAAACTCCATAGGTATATGAGTTAAGTTACACTCATCCAAACCAGCCTCCTTTAGAATTCTTCTTGCATAACCCTCCTGTTTGAGCTCAATGCCGTTTTCATTCTGCAGGACTTCTATACCAAGGTAATAAGTGAGCTTACCGAGGTCTGTCATCTCAAACTTAGAAGACATAGAAGCCTTGAATTCTTGTATAATTACCAATGAACTCCCAGTGATGAACAAATCATCAACATAAACAACAACTATAAGAAGTGTTGATTTTTCTGACTTACGGTAAACAACACTTTCCTTTGAACACTTCTCGAAGTTTAAACTCTTCAAAATCTGATCAAGCTTTGTGTTCCATGCCCGTGGAGCTTGTCGCAACCCGTATAAAGCTTTAGCAAGTTTGAAAACCTTATGTTCTTCTCCCTTCTTTTCAAAACCTTCGGGTTGAGACACATAAACGTCCTCGTTTAATTCTCCATGTAAAAACGCGGTCTTGACGTTGAGATGGTGGATCTCCCAGCCATGAGAAGCAGCAAGTCCAACAAGCAACCTAATTGTTTCAAGTCGAGCCACCGGAGCAAAAACTTCGTCAAAATCGATTCCTTCATGTTGAGCATATCCTTTTGCTACTAAACGTGCTTTATACTTGCTGATCGATCCATCTGCATTTCGTTTGATCTTAAAAACCCATTTAAGACCAATCACCTTCACTTCTCTTGGTTTTTCAACTAACGTCCAGGTCTTATTCTTGTCAATAGAGCTGCTTTCCTCTTGACACGCCTTTGTCCACACAGTTAGCCCTTTTGCATCTTCGTAATTCAATGGTTCATCATTGATAGATAAATGAAGTCTCTCACATTCGATATCTGCTAGAAGTGCATAATCATCAAGGTAACTAGGACGCTTCACTTGTCTTTCTGATCGACAAAGTTGCGGTGGTTGAGCGAATTCTGCAGGTTGATTATCAAGTTCGACATCATCTCCATCAGATTCGCCTTGATCAGTGTCAACTTCTTGTTCAGCTCGATCGTCTTGTGCTCTGTTTTCGACTTGTGCTCTGTTTTCGACTTGTGCTCTGTTTTCTTGGCTGTTCGTTGTTTGGTTGTTCACATATGGTCCTTGTCCATCATCCACGACTTCTCCCCAAGTCATACTGAACATTCCTGGCTCTCTCTCAACAACCTCATCAGCTCCCTTCCAAGTCCAACTATCCTTCTCATTGAAAACAACATCACGACTAACAACAATTCTTCTAGTTGTTGGATTATAAAGCCTGTAAGATTTGGTTCCTGGCTCAATCCCAAGATGAACTAGTGTTTGTGACCGATCATCAAGCTTCTTCAAGTTCACCGGTTCAATTTTTGCATAAGCAAGACATCCAAACACTCTAATATGCTATATACTCGGTTTTGTGTTTTGAAAACACTCATAAGGAGTTTGATTCTTTAGAGCTCGTGTAGGTACTCTATTGATCAAATATGTTGAATGCCGAACTGCTTCTCCCCAAAAGTAGTTTGGAACCCTCATAGCTTTTAAAATGCTCCTTGTCATCTCCATTAGCGTACGATTCCTCCTTTCAACAACTCCGTTTTGTTGTGGAGTGTAATGGGCTGTCAAATGTCTTCTTATTCCATTTTTTCATAGAAATCCTGAAAATATCTTGAAGTAAACTCCCCACCTCTATCAGTACGAAGAGTAATGATCTGCTTATCACACTCCTTCTCGACAAGATTCTTGAAAGCTTTAAATTTCTCAAACGCCTCACTCTTCTCTTTTAGCAATATAGTCCACATATATCGAGTGCAGTCATCAATTATCACGAACACATACCTGTTTCGTGCTAGTGTAGCTGGTGATATGGGTCCGCACAGGTCCGCATGTAACAGCTCTAGGGCTTTTGCAGAACGATATTGTGTTGCAGTGGGGAAAACTTGACGCGTTTGCTTACCAACAAGGCATGACTCGCATAGTTGGTTTTCTTTCTCTATTTTAGGTAGTCCATACACCATCTCCTTAGTTGACATACTCATAATAGTCTTGAAACTGATGTGTCCAAGCCTCGCATGCCATCGCCATGTTTCTTCTTCGGATCTTGTGTGCAGACAGATCGGTTGTCCAATCTTTAACTTGATTCTGTAGAGTCTGTTTGGTGATCTTAGTACCTTTACTAAGAGCCTTCCTCTTGGATCGTGTAAAGTCAGATAGTTCAGCCTCATTCTGACATCGCAACCATGCTCTGTTGCTTTTCCTAGGCTCAGAATATTGCTTTTCAGCTCAGGTATGTAGTAAATATCTTTTACTAACTGTTGCTTTCCATTCTTTCCTTCAAATAGAATTGATCCTTTACCGCTGATGTCAACACATGATCCATCTCCAAATTTTACTCTACCTCTGATTCTCTCATTCAGCTCCGAAAAGAATGACTTGACTCCAGTCATATGATTTGATGCGCCATTATCCAAGTACCAAGTTCCTTCTTCGACTCTTTCTTGCTCAAACTTCTTAGGTAGTAGTTTTTCTTCATTAAGAAACATGATCTCATGCATGTAGAGAGTTGCATCTGCTTCCTCAGTCTCTGTTTTGTTAACCTCTTGATTTCGAGTCCTTTCTGGACAGGCAGATGCATAATGACCAGGTTTATCACACCTAAAACAAATCAAGACCTTATCTTTCTTCTCTTTGGTCTGATTCTGTTCTTTCTGGTTTGAAGAGTGATCCGTCTGATAACCTCTTCCTCTGCCTCGTCCTCTATTTCCTCTTCCTCCTCGTCCGCGACCTCGACCCCTCGAGTTTCCAAAGTTCGGTTGATCTGTTCTCGCATACATGAGTTTGTCTTTGTCTCATCCTGCTTGCGGTTACCAAGTGTCCTTTCTTCGTAAACCTTAAGCCTCCCGATGATTTCTTCAAACCCAGTTGTATTGAGGTCGAGAACCTGTTCCAATGAAGCAACAATCTGTATGAATTTTTCTCTCGGCAGACTGCTCAGGAACTTCTTAACCAACCGTGGCTCTTCTAGTGGAACTCCTAGTGAAGTTGCTTTAGACGAGACTAGTGATAACTTGTTGGCAAAGTCATCAATTGTGTCTGACTCCGACATCGTCAACTTCTCGAAGTCAGCCATAAGTGTTTGCAGTCGAGCCTCCTTGACACGATCTGCTCCCAGGTTCCGGTTCTTGATCATGTTCCAAATATCTCTTGGAGTTTTCTGATCACCAACCTGAAGAATAAGTGATTCAGGTATAGATTGAAAGATCCATGCCGTTGCAATATCGTTCTTGTCAGCATCGATTGAGCCTGGTTCAATTGTCTCCCACACCTTCTGTACGCGCAGCATAATCCTCATTCGCATAGCCCACACGGTATAATTCGTGGCAGTTAACATCGGACATTGTAGCGAAGAAGGAACACCCTCCTTGCGTGTTGTGTCAGCTGCAATAATTGCTTCACCGTCTGCCATGGCTCGGCCGATGAACAAGTTTCAAGGATCGTCTTTCCTTAAAGCTCTGATACCAAATAAAGAGAACTAAGAAACTTTGAATAAAGAATAACTCTCTTTATTATGTTTAGAAACTAACTCAAAACTAAACACCAAAGTTCTCAATCTCTCATACCTTTGATCACAACTCAATCAAAGATATTTATAGTCATAACACACCTTGTTATTCCTATTTTGATAATGGAAAACTTCTCTTTTCCTAAACCTATTACAATTGGAACTTTTCCTTTTAAGCCTATCTTGTCATTAACCGACTTGCTAATGATATTTTGGGCTTCAAGCTTCAATCTTCTAGAAGCTTACTCCAACACAATGAATAAATTCCGGAGGAAAGTTCAAAGCCATCAAAGTATTCATAAAAAAGACCACTGAACAGAATTAAAGGCTTTCGAAATGTCAACTTTCGGGGCACACCTTGTCGTTATATTGTCCTTATGATAATCTTTAACCAACTCTGTTGCTAGGAGAACATTTTCAATAAGCAGTCTATCTGCCACAAAAGCATATTGGTTTCCAGCAATAAACTTAGGCAGTATCTTCTTCAACCTATTTGCAATGATCTTCGAGATTACTTTGTATATAACATTGCAATATGAAATAGGCCTATAATCACTCATCAACTTTGCATCTTTCTTCTTCGGTATTAGCGCTAGTATAGTCGAATTAATGCCTTTTGGTAAGAAACCCTTGGCAAAGAAAGACTGAACGGCGATAAGCCGATAACTAACTCACCTCCTATAATATCCCAAGCCGCCATTTAGAACTCGACTGCATCGTCTTCTTTCATCACTGGGACTGGGAGTTCAAGAAATACTTGAGATCTTTAGAATATGGCAGCAGAAATTGTTGATAGTACAGTTCCTTCTCTGTTTCAATATCAGATCAGATCAGATCAATGTTATGTTGTTTTGTGGGATCATCTTTGTTTTGGTAAAAAAGAAACTGAAGTAGTTGAGGTTAATCGTGGATTGCTAGACGAGCTCGAAGTATAAGATATGGGATTCTCGATGACCTTGCAGCGTGGATATATCCCTGACATTAATATTATAGAGGATATCAATCTCAAGGTCAAGCCTAGTCTCAAAAGCAAGGGAAATGAGAGAATGTTTAAAACGAAACCACAAGTGTTGATTTATGAATGTAACAAATAAGTTGAGGGTGATCCTAAGGCAAATACGAAGAATTATCTCTTCTAATAAACAAGCTGTGACTACAAAGAATCAAGAAATTATAGTCAACCACTTGATATTTCTATCTCTGTCCTGAATATCGAGAAACTAGCAAAAATAGCCTGCTCCAACGCTGGTGAAGCTTTGGCTTGCCAGCATCGGGATGTTGAGTCCTTTTTTTTTGCTTATTTTCGCATGCTTTGCTCCCCTTTAACCCTTTCCTTGCTCATATCTCAATCATTCCAAAAGATTCAGAGGTCCGCGCAAACTCTCTCTACCCCGCTGCTGAGCTCCAAAGTCCAATTCTCTTCCGGAGATAAAGGGTGGATAAGTCATCCGGCGGCCCTCGTTCCATCTCAAACCCTTCTCCCAAACCCTATGATGAAACGAGTAAATTTGGTGCTTCCTCAATTCCTCAGATTTGAGTTAATTCTTCCATTGGTTGAGGCTTCTCTCCGTCTGGCGAAAGCATCAACGGTACACGGCGCTGCCGCTTCTTGGATAGAATGCTCTTGGCTACAAAATACCGAGACGATACCAAAGAAGCTACCTCTGCTCCCCACCAAACCCTTCTTTACCTCAAAGAACTTGTGCTTCAGATCTTTGCTGCCACCCTTCTTCACCATTGCTAAGTGGATACAGGCTGAAATCTTACTCGTCTTTGCGCTGCCACACTACCGCCACTCCCTGTTCAGCCGTAGATGAACTAGGGTTCCCCCTGATGGACCTTTGGTCACCTTTCGGCCCATTACCCATATTTTGGCCCACTGCCAAAAGAATTGATCCATGCTCTCAATTTCATGGCCCAGGTCTGTGTACTTCTCTTCTATACAAACGACATCTCTCATCAATCCTTTCTCTAATCTCTATGGCGTAATCCATCTGAGTTGTGAATTGATTGTGCTGAGTTGGTCTTGGTTCCATTATCTTGAAATCCTGCTGCCACATTTATCTTTGGTAAGGCTTTGTGAACACTTAAACCTGCTAGCCTCCTTACGACAATATGATTCTGGCTGTAGAGCTTCCCTACCCAGATCCGCTTATAATAGTCTTATGTCAAGCTCAAATTCTTTAGTGCTGATTATCTCTACTTGGTCAGTTGGTCTAGTCGAGGATTCCTCGGTAGTAGAACATTGGTTTCTTCTGAATTGCTTGGAAAATGTTTATGTCGAGCCCAGGTTAATAGTTTTGTTTGGAGGTATACAATGTTGAGTTTTAATGGTGATTTTGATCCGACAGTCTGGTTGAAGGTGCTTTTACCCATTGCCCCCATATGCCACCTACCGCCACAAGATCAAATGCTCTGGTCTGTTTCTATATCCTAGGGCCAAACCGACTACAAGTTTTGTGTGGAATTCCTTGACCTCCATGGCCATGAGCTGTAGTATGAGCTGTCTTGGCTGGTTTGACTGTACGAACAGAGGCACATGGCGTAGGCAATGGTACACCTCTGTTACCGTTAAAGACTGAAGAAGCTTCAAGGTTAAAACTCTTAGTGGGCTTAATATTATTGACGAGGCCCATTGTATTTCCCTGCTGGACCGAAACAACAAGGGCTGAGTTGTTGTTATGCTTTACATCCCCCCTCAAACTTTGTGTGGGAGGTGAGACCACACCAAGTTTGTACTTCAAATCATTGAATATTGGAATAGGTAATGACTTGGTGAAGATATCAGCAAGTTGATAAGCATAATGAATGTGATAGACGGTAAGTGTGTCTTATGCAACCTATTCCCTAACATAATGATAGTGAATCTTGAAGTGATTGGCCTGCTTATGCAGAGTAGGATTGGTGGACAAGTAAACTGTAGACAAGTTATCACAGTATTGCTCCAGAGGATGAGAAAGAGGCATACCAATGTTCTCTAACAAGTCTCGAAGCCAATTCATTTCAGCTGCAGTGTCAGAAAGGCAGTGATACTCTGCTTCTGTTTAACTTCGAGAGACAGACGGCTGACGCTTTGCAGATCAGGAGATGATGTTGGTGTCAATTAAGCTACCAAAGCCACCAGTTGAGCGACTAGTACTCTGACAGCCACCCCAATCGCTGTCACTGTATGCTCTCAAAGTAGAATCAATATTGTGAGTGAATGAAATTCTATGATCAATGGTACCTTTGATGTATTTGATAACCCGTTTCAGTAGACTGAAGTCAGCTACAATAGGAGAATGCATCCGCTGACAGACCATGTCAACAGCAAATTGAATATATGGTATGGTTAGAGTCAGATACTGAAGTTTTCCCGCCAAGCTTCGGAAGAAAGTTTGTTGATCAAATTTTTCTTCTTGACCTTTTACCTTTTGTAGTTCAAGAGGTAATGGTGTAGGTTCAGGAGCACAATTAGTCATTCCGGCAGCAATAAGTAGATTCTCTGCATAATTATGTTGGTTGAGAAACAGACCATCAGAGTGATGATGAGGTTGAATACCGAGAAAATAGCTCAACTTCCCCAAATCTATTATCCGGAATTCATCACTTACAGACTGAAGAAGCTTGTAAAGTAGAGTTGGATTACTACCAGTCAGAACTATATCATCCACGTAGAGCAGTAAAACAATGAGATCATTATCTCTATCATAGACAAAGAGAGAAGGATCTTTAAAACTGCATTCAAAGCCAAATTCCAGGAGAAAAGTGTTGAACTTGTCAAACCATGCTCTAGGCACCTCCTTAATACCATGGACAGCTTTGTGAAGTTTCCAAACATGAGACGGAATAACATCATCGACAAAGCATGGATGCTGATTCATGTAAACTGTTTCCGCTAAGTCTCCATGGAGGAAGGCATTATTTACATAAAGTTGTTTGAGTGGCCATCTGTTGACTGTGGCAGCATGAAGGACAAGACGCACTGTTGCAGTTCTGACAACAGGACTATATGTTTCAATAAAGTCGACTCCCTCTTCCTGATCATAGCTTTTTGCTACAAGATGAGCCTTGAGCTTATCCAAGCTACCATCAACATTGATTTTTGTCTTGAAAACCCACCTACAGCCAAGAACATTCATATTTGGTTCTCGTGGTACCAAAGAAGAGGTTCTAGTTTCAACAAACGACTCAACTTCATCTCCCATCGCTGTTGTCCATCCTGGATGTTTAAGAGCTGACACTACAGTTTTTTGGGTTCTTTAACAATGTTGTGAGTGATAGTGAGAGCATACTTCGGGTTAGGTTTTCGAACACCATCCTTTCCCCGAGTAATCATAGCATGATCATTAAAAACAGGAGCAACCAGCGGAGGGAAATGAGCTTCAGTAAACAAGGGAGCATCATCCTGAAAAGCATCATCACTTTCTGAGATAACAGGAGATTCAGGTTCTCCAGTTGTAGGTTCTACAGTTTCAAATTCTGCAGTTGCAGGTTCTGCAGTTCATGGTTGAATAGCCTCTGAAACAACCTGTTCAGCTGGAGCGACAAAGATTTCTTGAGAAGTGGAAGCTGCAGAGACTCCAGGTTGTGAAGACACTCCAGATTGTGAAGAGACAAAGCTTCGTTGCCAAGCAGAAAGAAGAGTTGTTGTTCCTTCTTGAACCAAGTGAGAGTATTCATCTGCAAAAGAGTAGACATGTTCATCAAAGAGAACATGTCTACTTATATAAACTCGACCTGTAAGAGGATAAATACACTGATATCCTTTTACTTATCATTATAACCAAGAACACACACTTCAAGGACTTATGATAAAATTTATTTTCACCATAAGCCCGAAGAGTGGGATAACAAACGCTGTCAAAAACTCGCAAGGAAGAGTAATCAGGCTTTTGGGCATACAATGCTTCATAAGGACTCTGAGAAGCGTTTAACACAGAGGAAGGAAGCAAATTACTCAGGTAGTTGGCAGTAAAGAAGGCTTCTACCCAGAAATGTTGTGGCACCTTGCTCTGAAACATCATACTGAGACCTAATTCAGTTAAATGGCGATGCTTTTTCTCTGCTAGACCATTTTGTTGAGGCGAGTAAAGACAGGAGATTAAATGTTTGATTCCACAGTTTGCAAGGTGTGTAACAAACTGCTTATTAAAAATTCTCCAACACCATCACTCTGAAACATCTTGATTTTCTGATTTAGCCGATTCTCAACAAGATTTTGAAACAAAATGAATACTGAATAGAAGTCTAATTTATTCTTCAAAGGATAAAACAAACAATAGCGAGAGTAATTTTCAACAAAGATAACATAGTATCTAAAGCCTTGAGGAGAAGTGATGGAGCAGGTCCCCATAAATCACAATGTATCCTCTCAAAAGGCTTAGTAGCTACAAAATTAGAAGAAGAAAAAGGAAGCTGAGCACTCTTTCCAAGTCTGCAAGATTCACAAAGCTTGTTTGTGCGCTTATTTATTATAATTCCTGCAACCGAAGACAACTGCTGAAGAACCTCTGCACTTGGATTCCCCAAACGCTTGTGCCAAACTTCATCATTGGTAGCAAGCTGGAGAGTAGAGTAGAAGGCTGTGAAGGGTTTTCAAGCACATAATGGTCCTTACTCTTGTTTCCGGTTGTGAGGAGCTGCTTGGTATGCTTGTCCTTTACACGCACACCATCATAGTCAAATTTAACAGAGCAAGTGTAATCTGAGCATAGCTTAGAGACTGAAAGAAGTGATTTAGTCACATTTGGACACAAAAGAACATCGTTAAGAGGTATAGATTTACCTAATAGTGTTTGTAGAGGAACCGAGCCAATATGAGTTATAGGAAAAAATTCACCATTACCGACCATCACTGAGTCATGGCCTTGATAAGGCTGAGCATATTGCAGGTTTCCCGTGGAGTTGGTAATGTTAGCCGTGGAACCACTATCAGGCAGCCACTCATTTCCTTTGTGATGTTCTCCATCAGATACTCTCATAGCAGCTAAAGCAGTGGGTAGTTCAAATTGAATAAAGTCTTCATTGTAACGATTGTAACAATTGAAAGCACTATGGCCATATTTCCCACAGATCTAACAAGTTGGTCGAGAAGAGCCCACAGTTTTGTTCTGACTGTTCTGATTGCCACCATGTTGCTGAAAACCACGACCTCTTGTAGAATAATTGCCTTTACCTCTGAATTACCACCAAACCGACCTCCTCTATTGTTTGGACCACCTTTATCGAAGTGTTTTAGCTCAGCTTGGAAGGCAAGATGAGGTGTAACAGTAGGCACAACAGAATATGCTTTCAGTTTATCATCGAAAGCAATAACTTTGAAGACTACATCGTCATAACAAGGATCATGTATTGAATCCATTGAATGTTAAATCACAGTAGAAACAGTCTCATAATCCTTGCCAAGACCAAACAGTAAGCCTGAATCTTTTCTAAATCAGTCATAGGAAAGCCAATAGAGTCAAGGTGATCAAACACTTGTTTGAGCTCACTAAGATATTCTTCCATAGATCTACCATTCTAAAGGCAAGCACGCAACTTATTCTGCAGTTCAAACTTCCTAGATGTAGATACCCTATTAAATTTCTTAGCAAGAGTAGACCATACCTTTGGATCAGACTGCAGACCATAGACTACTCGGATGGCTGCTTTAGAGTAGTCTAAGATCCAAGCCATGACCAGTTGATCATTGCGAACCCACTTCAGGAACTCTGGATGATGTTCTTCAGTAACTCCTGAAGCACTAGTGACAGATCGAGTTGGTTATGGTTGAGGAATCAAACCATTAAGATAACCAAGAAGCATTTGTGGTCAAAAAGAAACGACTCAAACTGAGTTTTCCATTGAAGATAGTTGGACTCAGTAAGTTTGAGTGTCACAACCAGAGATATAGAAAGAGGAGCGGAAGAAAAAGAATCTTCTAGAGCCATAGATCGTATTACTGGCGCTCTGATACCATGAAAGCTAGAGATAATAATAACCTAATAAATGAGAGAAGAGAGACTCAAAAGTATAACTTCTTTCTTATCATTTTTATTACACTTCAAAGTCTATATATAGCAAAGACTAGGTTTACAAAGGTTGGATTGATTTATGACAAATGTCATCACCTGCAGAGAATTGTTGATCCTAGAGGAGCAAATCTATCCGAGACTTGGAGCATAGCATGAGCTGTAGTATGAGCTGCCTTGGCTGGTTTGACTGTACGAACAGAGGCACATGGCGTAGGTAATGGTACACCTCTGTTACCGTTAAAGACTGAAGAAGCTTCAAGGTTTAGACTCTCAGTGGGCTTAATATTATTGACAAGGCCCACTGTATTTCCTTGTTGGACCGAAACAACAAGGGCTGAGTTGTTGTTCTGCTTTACACTCTTCGACAACTCTATCTGTCCTTTTTGCCTTTTAAAATAATTTTTTTCTATGAAATCGAAAAGAACGCACGAAACAATTTCTAAAAAATAAATATAGTATAATATTACAGGTTTAGACTCTTAGTGGGCTTAATATTATTGACAAGGTCCACTGTATTTCCTTGTTGGACCGAAACAACAAGGGCTGAGTTGTTGTTCTGCTTTACACTCTTCGACAACTCTATCTGTCCTGTTTGCCTTTTAAAATAATTTTTTCCATGAAATCGAAAAGAACGCACGAAACAATTTCTAAAAAAATAAATACAGTATAATATTACAAAAGTATGTTTTCTTCCTAGTGATAATTTCTAAAAAATAATTAGAGTAGTAATAAAATTAGCTCAATCATTAAATTTCTTGCATCTCCAAAGAGTATTTATGAGCAAGATTTCTAGAAACAAATTTGTAAAATATCTTCATTACATTGGGAATTAACAAACTTAGATTTTGAGAGGTTAACTAGTATCAAACAAGAACAAGAACCACAAAACCAAGCTTTAAATTGATTATTGATCTACCTTATATTTATCTAGTAAAGATCATCAATAAAATTGTTTTCAACGAGTAGGTTTTTTTTTGTGATCAGTCGTAAATAGTAATCTAGTTAAATCAAAATTTTTCCAATAACAAAAAAACTGTGACAAATAATTGTATGTAGAAAGGTTAAAATCAAATGTATAATTTTTTTTTTGAAACACAGTTTAAGCATAAAAGGGACAAAAATTAGTTTTCCTAATTTTAAATTTTTTTTACCCTCTCCTTAGTTTCTCTTTGGAACTTGGAGAAAAATCACTCCAAAATTAGTTTTCCTAAATTTTAAAGAGTTTAATTTTTTTAAGTCTTGAATGATAAAAAAAAAAATCCAAACAAACAAAAACCAAAACCCAAAATTAGTTTTCCTAAATTTTAAAGAGTTTAATTTTTTTAAGTCTTGAATGATAAAAAAAAAAATCCAAACAAACAAAAACCAAAACCCACTTTAAAGCTAGTAAAAAAGTCAAGGCCATTTGCTAACAACTCAATTGAGTAATCAATTTCTAGTTCAATATATAAAAAGGTCCATGAACAGGTTGTTCCAATTTTGGTAATCCTGAGTGTTGTTAGTATCAAGAGCACAAAGATCCAACATCGAATTAAACTCATGAAGAGTATGAAGAACCTCAGGAATAAGAGACGAACACCATTACTTGTTTGTGAAATAATGATATGCGGCTAGATCTACAAAGCTTGTGTCACTGATATGTATTTGCGATGCTTAACAGAGAGAGGAGAGTATAGAGGAGAGACGACACAAGAGATTTGTTAACGGGGTTCGGATAACCTACATCCCCGGGACCAAGTCCAGAATCATTCACTAGAATAAGAACGCAAAAGTCACATTTGCCAATGGTATCTAGCACACACTTGTGCCTATCACTCTTATCTACATGAACTAAAAGAACCACAACTCTTTGTCTTTTCCGACGAGTGTGAACCTCTACAAAAACCACCAACAGATTCTCTATCTTGTTGGTGGGACGACACCACACAAAACATGTGTGCTTCTCTTAATTTTAGGTCTAAGGTGCGTAACCTTCTTCTTGTTGTCACCTCCTCCTTTTATACTCCTTAGAGTTCTCCACAAACCCTAGATTCTACAAGCTTCTTCCTATTATCTTTTGGGTAAAAACTTGTTTCTCTTTTTGTCAACTTGACCCATGCTTTTGTTCCTGTCGTACCTAACACAAGCATGCTTCTCTGACACAGCCGTTCTACTGTTTGCTGCAACTTGACGCTTTTCCGCTCTGTTGCACTACAGAACCTCTTCACGAGGTTTACCTTGTTTCCAGCTCTGTTGCACTACACAACAACTACAGGTTGTCTGCTCTGTTTTCAGCTTTGTTGCACTACACAACCACTTCACGTTGTCTGCTCTATTTTCTTCTCTGTTGCGCTTCAAGTAAACTGAACTGCTAAAACATAATTCTACTATGTTGTGCTTTCAGGTTTACACAACTGCTAATGGAAGACTTGTTCTCATGAGCTTAAAGCATGACTAGTTGAGCTCTCACTTCTTGGATCTTCTCGATAAGACTCTAAGGTTCAACATGTCACTTCATTCCATGTGACTTCACATTGAGCTATCTTGGTTGTGGTAGATTATCTGATTCTCTATCTGAGGAATCGTTGCGTCTGTGTCTGTAGCTGGTTACACATGCTCCAGCTTGTTCACTGCTTCTATGTCTGAAGTGTTTGTATCAGACTTGTTCACTGCAACGTTCAATGAATATGTGTCTCTACTTTTGGTTGTATCAGCTTTACTCATTGCTTCTTGATCATCTCTCTTGTGTTGTATAACCAGTAACAACACAAATATATCTTCAATCTCTCCCTTTGTTACTGAGTTATAGAACTCAAGCTTTCTCTATTCTTGCACTTGATGATCTTCAAGTTTTCATGTTGTCACTGAAACTTTGGCAACTTCATTGTTTCAATAGTTGCTCCTTTACGCCTTGTTGTCAGTCTTACAACTCTATCAACACAATGCATCTTCAATCTCTCCCTTGTTGACTGAATTGTAGGAATAGTAAATGTTGATGATCTGCAACCTCTACATATCATGTTGTTGTTTCTTTTGGCACATCCGTTTCAAACAACTTCAATCTCGGTCAACACGCAAATCAATCTCTCCCTTGTTGACTGAGTTGAAGGACTCTAGCTCTTCCTTAATCATAATAACCCATCAAGTTCCTGATTTTGACCTGATCACATCTTCAGTGAATATCAAACACCTCCAAGTGTTACCTGCAACCACGACATAGCGTAGCAGCAACAACGACTAGCATATGGGAGTAATTCAGAGAGTCTCCCTTTATAGCTCAGTTTGATATTCAACTTCATACAATGAAACCAACTCATCATCTTCAAACCTTAGATTTTGAATTTAACACCATCTTGTGCATTTATCAAACACCTTCAAGTTGTGATAGCAACAATGACAAGCATAATAGCCCCAACAACTAGCAAATGGGAGGAAATACAAGAACTCTTCCTTTTTAGCGCAGTTTGATACTCAAGCCACCAGTGGCACCAAATCATCTTGCTAGGCAACCATAAAAACTCCCCCTGCTTGAGTGCATAACTATGGTAAAAAGTAACATATCAAGAGCATAGTCCAATAAATAACTCATTAAGCATAATATTGATCCTCATCTTGCTTTGATGTTAAGAGTCTGCTCAGACTTGCCTGAACAGTGCAGAAACTTCACACATACCAAAATCATAAAACGAGAACACAATATCAGCCATCAAACCATTGACAATGATTGCTTGGTTACAATGACACAGATGAGAGAAGCTCAGAACTAGTTAACCCATCTTCAGAAATGTACTGTTGTCGCTAATAGGAACAGGATCAAAGCCTGCCGCACGCACAGGACAGCTAATTTCTGAAGACAAAAGCACAAACCAGTTATGAGCCTAGAACACTTCCTTGAGAACACAATTGTCAAACATCTTAAAATTCTCTTTGAACCTCATGAATCTTAACTTGATCAGAACCTCATTAGCACTAGCAAGCATTGTGCTTCATTTCAAGGTGCAGCCTTTGAACAAAACTGATCAGAAGCAGTAACATGATCATCAAAATAATACCTTTGTAGTCGCAGCGGAAACATAGACAATTCTATCGAACCATGATGATCTTGTGAAATGTAGCACTGACTGAATAGCCTCAACTTCTGTCTTTGCTTCTGCAGACTAGCTTGTTCAAGTAGTCTTAATCGAAAACTGTTTTTCATCCTTGCAAATATAGACTTCAAAAACGCTCTTCTTTACTAAGTCAGATCAGAGATCTATATATTGTACTTTATGAAGTATAGGTATCTTCCATAACAACCAGTTACAATACAGATCACACCCATGCTTTTCTTGAAACTCCTCTTGAACCTCAAGCAATATACAAAACCAGAGATTGTGGTACAAAACCACACACACACAACATTTGCTTGCAACACCGAACAAGACATCATGACCATAATATCAACCACATGTGCACACTGACTTTAACCAGAAAACTATACTTCAGCTTAAGAGCAACATTGAGATAAATCCAGGTGAACATACCTTGAGGTAACCTTTAAACAACATCTTTTGATCCCAACAGTGAACCAGTGAATAAGACAGATGATTGCAGCTTCTGTAGTAGTTGCTGTCAGTATTTGGAATAACCTTCTTCAACACACATAAGAAGAACCTCATAAAAATCCTCAGATTTAAAAACGAGAGTAGCAACAACTTCTCAAATTTTAAAACTGATGTCCCAACTTTCATTGACAAGACACTTCAGCTTCCTAGGTTACAACTTAACAGGTGTTACTCAACTCTGAGTATTCTACCTCAGATTGATCCCGACCAGCATCTCCTTGCAGATGTCACTTAAGCTAACCTTGCAGAGCTGAACTGGAGTTACACAACTCTGAGTTTTCTTTATCATCTTGATCCCGACCAAGAGTTCACTTCTCTCCCAGAGTAAATCGTCGCAAATGTTTCTTCTTTCAATGGTTTCTCTCTCTTAGCTTATCTTCAATTCCTGCAGCATTTTTCTTTGCAAAAAACAAACATACCATAGCACAAACTCAGACTACACAACAGACTATCACCTTCAGCAGCTTAAAAAAACCTCCCTTACTAAAAAGCTTCAGAGAACCATAAAAATTTTCAACAGAAAAATATCGGTTTCACATCTCCATAGTAATACTTCTCTCGTGACATTAACTCCCAGCAGAGATTAATTCCTTGTAATCATATTCCATCACGTAGAAGATTTTACTTACATTGTCATAGCTTTGAGATAGTGACATAGAAGTGAATGTCTGCCTTGAACACTTCAGACTTTGGTGCAAGATATTCACCTTTAGATCATACTCCTTTGCACTCTTCTTCACAATCAACTTCGTATTACTCACTGATGGATCTTAATACTTTGATTGTGATTACCAGACCTAGGACATTAAGAACTTCTGTTTCTTTTTCCAACCATGAGGACTTGAACTGAGCTTCTTCTCCTGCCTTGATGCAGAGCATAAATGAGATAACAAAAACAGCCCAGAAAAATCCAAAATGTTGTGGGATGATCAAGGACAGCAGTATAAAACCACAGGAGAAAGCGATCACACTTTGGGTTTACTGATTGAAAGATATAGCCAAATTTCCAAAATCAGATCCATACTATTATAAACCTGCGAACATCCAACTTTGGGAACAGTTTCCCACCAACTGACACAGAATCAGAAGAAGACCTTTATATCACTGGAAAGATCTTGCTTTCAAGATTCCAAAACATCTTTCAATGCACAAATCTAAGGTCTATAGCAAAGTCAAATGCAGAGGCAAAGTCAGACAAGAACCCAGCTTCATGAGCCTGCAACTCCATCAAACTCATAACTTCTTCTTCATATCTTCTTCTTTTAGCTTCATGAGTTTGGTTTTTTGGTTTTTCTCCCCCATGTTGATTATGTGTTTCAACCAATAATTGTTCCATAGGAAACACACAATCAACACAGACCTTGTCTGTTTGTCGACTTCAAATACTTTGATATTACTTTCATAAAAACTTCTTCACCATTCTTGATCCACGACACAAACGAAGCAGCAACTCAACCCAGAAACTTCTGCAACTTGGTGGCAAGATCAAGATCAGAGATACAGAGCCACAGGTGAAAGCAGATCATGATTTGGGTTTACGGTTTGGAAGTTATGACCAAACCCCAAAACATATCGAGAAATATACAACATGTGATCAGCCAACTTTGAGAGCAGATTCCCATAAAAAAAACAAGGAACTAGAAAGAGATATCTATATCATTGGAAATATCTTGCATAAACGTTTCCAGAATAACTTTCAGAGTTAAAAACTGAACCTGAAAGACCACCAAGAACCAGACTGCACTCTTAATATCAACTAAAAGACCTCACTTCCAGTGTTTCAGAGCATCTTTCAAATCCAAAAACCAAGCTCAATAGCCACTCCAAACTTCTGATCTTATAGCCATATTGAATAAGCTCTTAATTCTCTTTCTTTCTAGGCCTTGAAGCTTAATTCGGAGAGGAACATCTTTTCTTCACACAGACGATTCAAACCCACTCAAATTAGAAGACCAAATTCGTTGAACAAAACAGAAAAGAATGTTAGAGAACATCTTGTCTGAGCTACACCTCTGTAGTGAACTGCAGACCGCGACTCTGCCCCTACTCCTCTTCTACTTCACAGATCAGTTTGCACAACATAAACATAACACAGAGATTTAATGAGTTCCCCTCATGCATAGGGTACATCTCGTGTGGGAACCTTCTCCCACAAACATCCACTATCAATCAACCAAGGTTTTACATAGTGTTACATATACAAGCTTAGAGAACTAACAACTACAGAGAACCTGAAGAAGAAAACACATATTAGATCTAGGTTTTCTTCTTCTTCTCTCTCTGTCTCTGGTTCAGCTCTCCTCTCCATGTATAACCCTGAAACACCTCCAGAACCCCAAAGAAGCAGTTCCACCTTCGTCTCTCATCAGAGTGTCCTGAAGACACCTTAAACCTAGACAAGGTTATGTCCGACTCTCAGCCCTTTGACCCCAGCCAAGCTTCTGCTCCTTTATCATGGTTCTGCGCACAGCTTCAAGCTCCATGTACGACGCCCTGCGCATGCTCTCTGCACTGCGCCCTGCGTCTCTGCGTCTGCCATGCACAGCGCCTTGCGCTGTGCCCTACAGCCGTCACCAATGTACCACCAGCTTCTTTAGTGCGTGCTCTTCTACAGCATACATGTTTCTTCAACCCTAGTTTCCCTTTTATAGTGAAACCCTAGAGCTTATGTCGGTTTAGTCCTGCAGGCCACACAACACGGATCCTGTATGGGCTTCACACCAATATAGGCCTAGTTCTTGGTTCAGACCAAATATGCCCATATGAAGCAAACATTTACAACACCTAGTTTTCACAAGCTTCTTCCTATTATCTTTTGGGTAAAAACTTGTTTCTCTTTTTATCAACTTGAACCATGCTTTTGTTCCTGTCATGCCTAACACAAGCATGCTACTCTGACACAACCTTTCTACTGTTTGCTGCAACTTGACGCTTTTCCGCTCTATTGCACTACAGAACCTCTTCACGAGGTTTACCTTGTTTCCAGCTCTGTTGCACTACACAACCACTACAGGTTTTCTGCTCTGTTGCACTACACAACCACTTCACGTTGTCTGCTCTATTTTCTTCTCTGTTGCGCTTCAAGTATACTCAACTGCTAAAACAAAATTATGCTCTGTTGTGCTTTCAGGTTTACGCAACTGCTAATGGAAGACTTGTTCTCATGAGCTTAAAGCATGACTGGTTGAGCTCTCACTTCTTGGATCTTCTCGATAAGACTCCAAGGTTCAGCATGTCACTTCATTCCATGTGACTTCACATTGAGCTATCTTGGCTGTGGTAGATTTTTTGATTCTCTATCTGAGGAATCATTGCGTCTGTGTCTGTAGCTGGTTACACATGCTCCAACTTGTCCACTGCTTCTATGTCTAAACATGTGTTTGTATCAGACTTGTTCACTGCAACATTCAATGAATCTGTGTCTCTACTCTTGGTTGTATCAAGTTTACTCATTGCTTCTTGATCATCTCTCTTGTGTTGTATAACCAGTAACAACACCAATATATCTTCAATCTCTCTCTTTGTTACTGAGTTATAGAACTCAAGCTTTCTCTATTCTTGCACTTGATGATCTTCAAGTTTTCATGTTGTAACTGAAACTTTGGTAGCTTCATTGTCCTTAAGAGGATTCTGTCATTGTGATCTTCTCTCTTCTGTTTCAATAGTTGCTCCTTTACGCCTTGTTGTCAGTCTTACAATTCTGTCAACACAATGCATCTTCAGTTTGATATATATTATATTACATAGAAATATTCGAGGGGAAAATAGATCGTTTAACCCAATCAAACTTCCTAAAACCACTAATGACATTATTTATAACTCTAACAAAGATATATTCAGAAAATCGTTGCATGTAATTCTCTTAAGTATGTATAACTAAAGAGAAACTTTTATAGATTTTTTTTTTGGACAAAGCGAAAATTTAATATATATAAACAAAGAATTTGATGATATTTGGTAAACTATTATTACCTTGTTCAAAACAAGTTAAGCTTTTCAAGTTTCATAATTTTAGTTTTGTGCATCTCTTTAATCAGATATGGATTTAGCATTCTGTTATCTATTATCTTCTTTAAGGTTTTCGATATTCTTAACACAATTTTAGTGATTAGTGTTTTTTAATTACCATAAAATAAAATAAACAAAAGCATTCTTGTAAAAACTATTATAAAAAAAAAGTTGTGGTAAAAAATAAAAAGAAATATTATTGATCTGACTCACCCGATTTGACCAGATTGTATTTAATGGATAGACCCGATTCGACTCAGTTGTGCCTGATACTGGAAATTGTGAAACTCTGAGTGGAACTAAATCGGAACTACACATATCGTTTCACCGCTCTCTCCAACATCTGCGCCATTCTCCAGAACCAATCTGGACAACCATCCTTTACAAAAATCGGTGAAGAAGCATGAAACAATCTTTTTATGGTGGTGTGGTATGGATGGATGAGATATGAATGAATGATGATGAACAGATGGGGTGCAAGGTGTTTCAATTACCCTTATGCTGTTGTAGTATAAGGGATGTCAATCCTAAATGAGTGTTTGCAAGCAATCACGATGTGCATATATGTCTAAGTCAAGCCAAATATGAAGGATGTTTGTCACTAACAACCTATTGATGAAATGTAAAACGCAGAAAGTAAAAGCTACTAAGATAGATGCTAAATGTAAAGAGAGCAGGATAATCTAAACAACAATGTAATGAAACAGAAACTATAGATATGCAAGACAAGTAATGAACTAATGCAAGGCAAGTAATGAACAGGAAACTAAATGAATGCAACATAAATGCAACTAAGATGAAACAGGAATTGAGACAGAACAAACACAAAGCATAAACAAGAATTCTGGAGATGAGCTCGAGCAAGCACTCGATCGAGTGTAGATCGAGTACAGGGTCGAGTCGGACAAATACGAGAAACAGAGCAAACCCAATAAAACAGAGCAAGACAAAAATGAATCAAACAATGACCAAACAACAGGATTTAAACTAAGAAATCAATAGACAAGGAAGGTCTTGAGGAGGGATTCATGGGCTGGACTAATGATTGTGGTCATCTAACTTGGTCAACAAATCTCAAACAACTTGAGCTAATCTCTAGACAATGATCTTCCTAGAACATGTTAATCCACTCTCATGGCAAAAACAATCAAGCTCATATATTTCTAGACTTGTTCTCACAAAGCAAAGAACTTATACAAGCAAGCATTAAGCAACAGATCATTAATGTCAAAATTCAAACAAGACATATAATCTCTTAGCATGCCTAATGATAATCTCTAGATCTAGCCTTATCTTGCAACCTAGACATTGGCGTGATGCTAAGAAGCTTGAAATCAAACCCTACCCTCTCGGTTATAGGATCAACATAGAGTACATCTAGCCTAGAAGAGATCTATAACAATCAAGCTTGACCTAGCTAAACAAACCTCAACCACAATCCAGCCTAACCCATCCTCAAGATCCTAAGCAAACTACTCACAATCACACATGATGAACAACAAAATCATAAACCCATAAAATAACGAAACTTGCATCAGTAGAAAGATAAAGCAAAGATCTACAATATTGAAGAAGGAATCAAACTCGAATTCTTAATATTTTAAAAGTTATGAAACCAACAAATATGAAGAATCTCTTGTTTTCCTTCAAAAGTAGAAGAGAAATCTAAGAAAATAAAAGTGCAAAAAGCATAAATTCCCCCAAAAGGGTAAATACTAGGTTTGTGAATATCTAAAAAACTGGACTTCTGGTGGCTGAAGGGTACAAGGTCCTTTTATAGGAAAAGTAGTGGAAGCCCTAAAAATGCTAAAAGACAAAATAGCTAGGCGGCTCGGTCAGCTCGACCTGGTGCTCGGTCGAGTGACCGGTCGAGTTGGCTTTTCTTCTGCTCCTTCCACTCGGTCGAGTCATTCTCCGCACACGGTCGAGTGTCTGGTCGAGTGGGCGGTCGAGTGGAACTCTGGAACTTGGTTCTTCAGCTCTAACTCCCTTGCTTTCTTCTCTTGATAGCTTCACTCCTCTTTAGCATTGCTTCCATGCTCCTTAGGCTCCAATATCACCTGTTTATGCAAGAAAATATGGTAATGCAATGCATCTATACTCTAATGCATGAACAGTCCTAAAGCTACACAATAATGGACAAAATGGATAGGAAAATATGCAAAAGATGTGAATATACTAAGGGAAAACAGGGTAAAATATATGAACATCAACACCCCCAAACTTAGTCTTTGCTTGCCCTCAAGCAAATAAACAAGACATAAGAAGGTAGGTAAGGTTTAAAAGTTGGATCTCAGCTGCTAAAGCTTGCCAATAGACCAGCTAGAATCAATGTCC
The DNA here is from genome assembly GCF_030686135.1 of Camelina sativa. Taxonomy (NCBI): domain Eukaryota; kingdom Viridiplantae; phylum Streptophyta; class Magnoliopsida; order Brassicales; family Brassicaceae; genus Camelina; species Camelina sativa. Next base: position 19,528,803 of record NC_141899.1, on the reverse strand, counting down.
AAGTTACTAGTACTATGATGCAAGTTGAATGAGCTGTACTTAAGGATTTTAGACAAGTCTATCTCAACCTTTACTGATTTGAGCCTTAGATATCCACATGCATTCAAATCAACCATTTCGTTTAACATTCATTAATCAAGAACATGAATCAATCTTATGCAATGCTTAAACTCATTTGGCTTGGTAGTAAAAGGTTTTAGAGACAATGATGGTCTCTTTTTAGAGTGGGGCTTATCAATATCAAGGTTCTCTCATAAAAAAATGGATTGAGCTTTAGAAGAATGCTAAGGGTAAGAACACTTAGACACATACAAGAACAAAACTTTTTCTACCCAAAGGCACTCAAAGTGTTTATCCTATGAATCTAAACCCAAATGATCCTAGTTCTACCCTTTTAACTTCTTCACTTCTCTTAAACCCTTTTCTCTTTTGATTTTAAAGTCTTAGGAGAGGTTTCTTATTTGATCTTTCTAGTGGAATGGGGGATTCTTACATATTTGCTATGGTTCTCTTTTCTTCTTATTCTTAAGACATACAAGCATTTTGCTAGACTCTTCTTTTCTTTCTTTTCTTTTCTTTAACTAGAACCATCTTCAACAACAATTTTTTTTACTTCCCATTCTTTCACTAGACTTTGATTTTGCTTAAACACATTCTACCTTTTTATTTCTCTTTCTCCTCTTTTCTTTTCAAAACAGCCAAATCCCAAACCCAACAAGTGAACCACCTAGTCCTATCTAGTTTGAAAAATGCAAACTACAACTACACAAGGTCTTACTCTTTTCAGTTCAAACTTAACACTTTCTACCAAGCTCAATCCCAAAATAGGCCTCACACACACAAGAATAAAGATGGCTTGAACGAAGGGTTGGTTAAGGGGTAGGAAAACTGATTTTAATGGTTTAATCAGCTACTTGGATCAACAAGAGTGGTAAAAAAGAGAAAGATGATCCAAATATGTATATGGTATCCATGAGTTTAAAGCAATGCACACATTGATAATTGTAAGTCAATATTAGGTTCTTATAAATAGGAAATGACATCAAATCACAACATGCTTCAATTTAGACCAAATGCAATGCAGGAATTCAAGGCTTGGTTCAATCTTATGCTTCTAACCACTCAACAAGCATCAAAGTACTATTAACTTGGGCATTAATCCTAGTTTGATGAATCTAGCAAGCTAACAAGGCAAAACTCTGAAAGAATTAAAGAAGAATGATTTGTGTATTTAACCAAGAGTTTGAAATCGTATAGAGTGTGAAGAGAGTGAGAAGAGTGAGCGATTGAGAGGGAGTGTTGGAGAAAGAGAGATAAAATCTTTTCTTACTTTATTTAGATCATACTTACAATACATTTATAGAGAGTTACAAATGGTATATTCTCTCTAGGATACTATGCACACATATACATGGAGAAAGCGACATCTCCTTAACTCAACATGTGATCTCTCATTGACTTCCCACTTGTGCAACTTGCCCAACGGCTCTCCATAGAAGGTTCTCGAGGATATGCGACCGTTGGGGGCTCTCCTTAATGGACCGGACTCGTGAGACTCTTGGTTGTACGGACGGCCCATCCTCTTGATTGTACGAACGGTGGTGTGCCACTTCATACTCCCCCTCAAGCTTGACTTAAGATATTGGTCAAGCTTGACAACATAGGCACCCACCTCATTAAAAACCTTAGTATATAAAACCTCTTGGGAAAAACTATACATAAGGGAAAAAGAGTGTAGGTGCCAAGCAAGGAACTCATGGCCGAGTGAGGTCCATGAGACCAAGTTTCGAGTGAATGTATTCACACACTTGTGGACTTGCTGCTTTGGTGAGAATGTCAGCAAGCTGTTCCTTGCTTTCGGTATGACACGGTAGGACAATTCCAAGTTTGATTTGCTCTCGAACCTTATGACAATCCACTTCAATATGCTTGGTTCTCTCATGAAACACCGAATTGGTTGCGATATGAATGGCGGATTCATTATCACAATGCATTGTGATTGGCTTTGTCGACTCAATTCCAAGATCCTTGAGAAGAGCCTTGAGCCACATCAGTTCCGTTGTAAGTTTCCTCATAGCTCTATATTCGGATTCGGCACTTGAAAGCGATACGACCTTTTGCTTCTTGCTCTTCCAAGTGACCAAGTTCTCTCCAAGGAACGTGCAGTAGCCTATGGTAGAGCGGCGGTCTCCATGATCTCCGGCATAGTCAGCATCGCAATAGCCTATTAGTTCGGTGTTCTTGTTGCGCCCCATCAAAATGCCTTGTCCCGGAGAGCCTTTGATGTATTTGAGGATTCGAGTTACCATGTTCCAGTGATGGACCGTCGGATTCTTCATATGCTGGCTTGCCTGGTTCACAGCAAAGCAAATGTCAGGCCATGTGATGGTCAAGTAGATAAGCTTACCTACTAGGCGCCGGTAGAGGCTAACGTCCTTGAATGGAGCTGTATTGAGCTCCCCCTGTCCTCCAGCCTTGTAGTTCTCTTCAAGAGGTGTTGACACTGCCTTTGATCCTAATTTACCTGTCTCACTCAACAAGTCAAGCGCATATTTCCTTTCTGACAAGATTAAACCTTCATCCGATCTATATACTTCTATCCCAAGGAAATATTTCAATTCTCCAAGATCTTTTATGTCAAAGACTGATTTCAAGAAGGTTTAGTCTCTTGAATACCTACCGTGTCACTTCCAGTGATGATGATATCATCAACATACACTAGAATGACCACTATACCTTTGTTGCTTGGTAATGTGAATAGGGTGTGGTCAGCCTCGGATTTGCGAAATCCTTTGTCAAGAAGTGTGGTGCTTAGCTTATGGTACCATGCCCTTGGAGATTGTTTCAAACCATAGATCGCTTTGTTGAGTTTTAAAACCTTTCCCGGACCAATGGTGTCTTCTAAGCCCGGTGGTGGCCGCATATATACTTCGTCTTCAAGCTCTCCTTGCAAGAAGGCGTTCTTAACATCCATTTGCCACAGCTCCCAATCAAGGTTTGTGGCGAGAGAGAGAACCACTCGAACAGTATGAAGCTTAGCCACCGGAGCAAACGTATCAAGATAGTCCTCCCCATACGTTTGTGTTAATCCTTGAGCTACAAGATGCGCTTTATAGCGTTCGATCTCCCCATTACTTTTATACTTGATAGTGAAGATATATCGTGACGTTACAGCCTTCTTGCCCTTGGATAACTCGGCTTCATCCCATGTGTGGTTTTGCACCATGGCCGTGTTCTCGGCTTCCATCGCTTCTCGCCATACCTTACGGTTCTTAGCCTCATCATACGTCCGTGGAATCCAGTTTTTGTCAATATGGCCAAGAAAGACTTGATGATCCTTAGGAAAATGAGCAAGAGAACACACGGCTTGAATAGGGTGTGCAACGGCTATGTTGTTGTAGTAAACCCGATTGTGCTGCGAGGCAATACGTTGGCTGCATCGTAAAGGTGATACGGCCAGGCGTTGGCTACGTCTTAGTGGAATGACCTCCTCATGATCATTTTCCTCAGGATCATCTTCTTCAGCTTCATCGTCATGCGATTCAATGGTTTCTTCCGGATGATCCACATCATCAAGATTCTCCAAGTGAGTCTCTTCATGATTTAATTGATCCGTCGGAGCGGGTTGAGTGTTAGATTCCTTGGAGCTTCTTTCTATAGGTGGCTCAGTGTGTGTTGCTGATGTTGACCCGGCTGGTTCGTTGGTGACCCGATCATTCTTGATGCCTAGCCGCTCAAGGATAACACGTAGGTTTCGCGTCCGGTCGGATGGTGAGGTCGATAGATTGCGAAGCTCGTCCCAGTTTTTCTCATCATAGAATCCTTGTGACTCCACAAACTTGACATCACGAGATACTAGGACTCTCCTTGTCTCCGGCTCATAGCACTTATACCCTTTTTGTGTAGTGGAATAGCCGATAAACATGCTTTTAACGCTCTTGGCATCAAGCTTGTCTCGTAGTTCACCTGGTCGCAACACATAGCAAACACAACCAAACACCCTTAAATGACTAAATATAGGTGTTTCCTTGTTTAATACCTCAAATGGGGATATGTCGTTAAGGATCTTCGTTGGTGTGCGGTTGATAAGATAACAGGCTGCGAGTACGGCATCTCCCCAAAAACGCTTTGGAACCCTTGTGTGAAACATCATAGACCTTGCTACCTCCATGAGATGCATGTTCTTCCTCTCAGCCACTCCATTTTGTTGTGGTGTGTATGGACAACTAGTTTGGTGAATGATCCCATGTTTGGCTAGATGTTGTTTAAAGGCATGACTTGTGTACTCTCCACCATTATCTGATCTCAAAATTTTAATCTTTGCATTGTAGTGGTTAGTAACATAATTTTGAAAGTTAGTAAAAGCCTCAAGAACTCTATCCTTAGAAGGAAGTAAAGTCAACCAAGTATATTTTGATTTTTCATCAATAAAAGTAACAAAATTTTTTTGATTTTCTCTAGATAAGCAAGGAGATGTCCAAACATCAGAATGAACCAAATCAAACAATTCTCATAAATAGTAATAGACTTAGGAAAAATAGATTTCCAATGTTTACCAAGGATACAAGCCTCACAATTTTCATTCTTAAAAAACATATTAGGAAGCATAAGTTCTAATGCCCTAAAGTGAGGATGTCCTAGTCTAGCATGCCAAATAGCACTATTAGCCTTAACAATATTTGAACTAAAACAAGAGGAACTAGAAGGAGCTAAGTTCAAATCCTCAAGCACATAGAGGTCGTCTTTCGATGTTTCTTGGCCGAGGACTTTACTTGTGTCAATATCATGAAAATGAACATCATTAGGACCGAATATAGCATAACAATTTAAATCATTGGTAGCTCTCTTGACTGATAATAAATTTGAAGTGAAGGTAGGCATGAAAAAGGCTTTAGTGCTTTTGTTAAATGGTTTCCAGTTACCAATGCCTTTTAACCGGAACTTTATCACCATTAGCAATAACTACACTACCATTTGTGGGTTCAATTTCACTAATCAACCTAGAGTCACTAATCATGTGATGTGAAGCTCCACAATCAATGATAAGAGGTTTAGAGGAGTTTGAGGCAAGGTTAGAGTTACCGGACGCCTCTTTGAGGGCTTTGATGAGAGCGTCAAGGTCCGACTTCCTCACCAGCTCCGAAGACGCCGCTAATGCCGCTCCATTCCCCTCAAGAGCTTGGCCACTTGGTGTCGAGGTAGTCGCCTCTCCTATCATGTTCGTCTGGTGAGCCCTCGGTCCACCTCGGCTTGTTCCTCCACGGTTTATGCGGAGGTGAGGGTGGAGAATCCACCAACGACTCTTGAAATGGCCAGCCTTCTTACAATGCTCGCAAAATGGTGTGTTCTTGTCATCATGCTTGTAGAAGCTTCTGTTTTCGGAGGCTGCCTCTGCCTTGTTGGCGGTCACTAGCTCCCCCTTGCCTCCAAATAGCCCCATGGAACCATGTTCCTTTTGAATTTGGTTGCATACGTCGTCGAGGCTAGGGAGCTTGTTAGATCACAATATATGCTTGATAAGGTTGTTGTAGGAAGGGTTTAAAGTCAAGAGTAAGCCAAACACCTTATCTTGTTCACGCCTCTCGTTCAAGATGGCCGGATCTATTGTCGCCGGTCGGAGCATCTCTAGTTCAGCCAAAAGGGACCTAAACTTCCCAAAGTGCTTGGTGAACTCCATGTCTTCTTGGTTGAGATTGTTGATGGCTCTCTTAATCTCAAAGATTCGGTTCACATTGGTAACATTCCCAAAGACATTCTTGAGAGTGTCCCACAAGTTCTTTGCGGTTTCGCAATAGGAGTAAGCTTCAAGGATAAGAGCATCTAGGGAGTTTTGAGTAATGGCTAGAACTCCTTGATCTTCTTGAAACCACTTGTTTCTTTCATCCGCGACAAGATCCTTGCCGTCTTTGGTGGTCTCACCACTTGGAGCTTCGCTCGTTTCAACATGGGACTAAAGTCCTCGGCCATATAGGGCTGTCTTCATGGTCCTAGCCCACAGTAAGTAGTTCTCTCCCTTGAGAGTAACCGGAACAATCATGGTTTTGGTGTTTTCCATGGAAAAATCGTTGTTTTTAGTGTTTGTCCAACGGTTAATAGAAAGAGAGTTTTTAAGAACAAAGATTTAGAGAACAAAATAGAGTTGATGCGGAAGATGACGATGGAAATGGAGTCAAGAAACAGGAACAATCCGCTCTGATACCATGAAAGAATTAAAGAAGAATGATTTGTGTGTTTAACCAAGAGTTTGAAATCGTATAGAGTGTGAAGAGAGTGAGAAGAGTGAGCGATTGAGAGGGAGTGTTGGAGAAAGAGAGATAAACTCTTTTCTTACTTTATTTAGATCATACTTACAATGCATTTATAGAGAGTTACAAATGGTATATTCTCTCTAGGATACTATGCACACATATACATGGAGAAAGCGGCATCTCCTTAACTCAACATGTGATCTCTCATTGACTTCCCACTTGTGCAACTTGCCCAACGGCTCTCCATAGAAGGTTCTCGAGGATATGCGACCGTTGGGGGCTCTCCTTAATGGACCAGACTCATGAGACTCTCGGTTGTACGGACGCCCATCCTCTTGATTGTACGGACGTCCGTACGGTTGTACGGACAGTGGTGTGCCACTTCATAAACTCATCATAGATCCTTAATGCAAATATTTAACAGTCCTACATGAACATGCTAAACAAGATCCTAATATGAAATGCAAACTACATGAACACTCTTTTTTTTATATAAAGATTTTTGCAAAAATTTTCAAATTTTTAGGGTTTTTCTATGTCTTAGATGCTATGCAAATACTAACATGATTATGCTAAAATTTGAAATAAGAAAACAGAAAACAATGTCAAATGCTATCTCAAACCCTCTTCCAAACTTAAATCACACAGTCCTCTGTGTGAAAGAAATTTGTAAGAGGATTCAAGACTTAAAACAAAACACAATATGAAATGCTATGGTATTTACAAGGGAAGGTGATAGTGGTACCTCAAGGATTGTGGAAGAAGCTGTCCACATCCTCATTCATGCTGTCAAAAGTGTAGTTGGAGTCTTGTTGATGACTTGGAGAAGGAGACTGGGGCAACTCGACTATAGCAATCGATTGGCACTCGGTCGAGTGCTCGGTCGAGTAGGGGGGTCGAGTTGGACTGCGATTGCCAAAATTTTGACTTTGCTGCTGGTAGAACTGGTGCAACTTGACTGTGGCTAGAAACTCACAGCTTTCTTCTTTATAACCCTCCATGCAAAGCCCCATGAACTTGGTTAGGTTGCACTTCTCAAAAAGATATTCCACATCTTCATCAATGCCTAGCTTCTCCATGGTTTCCTTGTGTGGGTATCTAGTCCCCAAGAACTGCATCCTTAGAAGGCTTCATAAATTTGCCTTTTAGTCAAACCACAAGATTCTTCTTCTCCATTAACTTCTCCCTCTTCTTCTTCATCTTCTTCTTTACTCTCTTCTTCAACCTCCTCTTGTTCAACTGCTGGCCTCTTTCCCTTGGCCTTGTGTCTCCTAATATGCTCCCTAAGAGTGAACTCCATCTCTTCTTCACTCTCAGTTTGCTCAGGGTCTTCCTCAGCTGACTGATGCTTCTCTCTCGCAATCTCACTCGATCGCCTACTCGGACCACCACTCGGTCGTGTGCTTGCTCGAGTGGTGGGTCGAGTGGTTCTTCCAGTTCCTCCTCTCGATTTAAGACGAGCATCACGACGATCCAGGGAGCTTTCAGCCGCTTGTTGAGACTTCCTAGTAATCTTTGAAGACATTTTCGAATAGAACTGAAAGGAATAGACTCAAAGCTTAAAGTTAATAGGTTAGTGACCCAAAAATTAAAAGAGCTAAGCTTGAGCAAAAAGATGAACTTGAGAGAGAATTTAAACATGATTTTAACTTGTTTTTAAGCAAATGAGAGAGTGTGAGAGGTATATGATCGAATCAAGCTCTATTTAAAGAAGCTAAGGGGACAAGGAGACAAGAGTGGAGCGTCCATACCATTCAAATTTGAAATGGGAATCTTTGACCTGCTTTTTGCTTCCACTAGACCCCACACTCGACCGCACGTGGTCGAGCTCCTTGAACAAAGTTTGAAAATTCAAAATTTTCTTCTTTTTCTTCCCTCCACTCGATCATTCTAGAGAAATGGGAATCGAGTGGGCCTTAGTTCTTTGACAACTCGGTCGAGTACCTCTTGTGGGCCGGTCGAGTGGGCTTGCGAATCTACTTCCCCAAGTCCAAATCTCTCCATACTCATCTACACTTCATTGAAATGCCTGCCTTACACAAACATAAAAGAAAACAAATCAAAAATACAAGGAAAATAAAGCTTATTTACAATGATACCTTAGGGACTTCCTCCATAGTGAGCTTGTTTAAAGTCACTAAGCTTGACTTTGGTTGCCTTTTCAGGCTTGGTCTAGATACCAAGGAGGTGATGAAATCCTCCCTGGCACCTCTTGATCACTGTGAAGTTGACCCTTGATCACTTCACCCTTAACACACAAACCATATTTCTTCTTGATTTTGAGCCTTGGTCTTGCCTTCTTCAAAGACCTCTTGCTTAGCTTAACTTGGAGATCCTTCACCAATTCAGTCAACTCTTGAACTGAACTCTTGAGCTTTTCCACTGATTCCTCTTGAAGACAGGGCTTAGCCTTTGGAGTTGCCATTTCACTTAAGCCTTCATGACCACCTTTGTCCTTGATAGTAAAAGGTTGATCATCAATGGTAGGAAGGTTGGCTGGGTTATAGATGTCAAACTTCATGGTTATACCCTCAGCAATGTTCAAGGTCACAAGACCTTCCTTAACATGTATAACAGCTCCAAAAGTGGCTAAGAATGGCCTCCCTAGAATGATAGGATCTTCAGGCTCCTTACCCATCTCTAGAACCACAAAGTCCGTATGAATCCTTGCTTTTCCTATCTTGACTGGAATGTTTTCCAACTTACCAACCACATCTCTGTTTGATCCATCAGCTAGACATATGTGAAGGTTGGTGGACTTGAACTCAGTGTGCCCAAGCTTTTGTGCTATAGAGTAAGGCATCACACTGATAGATGCTCCCAAATCACATAAGCACTGGTTGTAGTGAAGATAGCTAAGTGAGCAAGGCAGATAGAATGGACCTGGATCCTTAAGTTTAATTGGGATGATAACTCCTCCAAGGTCTTCAAGATCCTTATCATCTTGAGCATGAGCCTTCTTCTTTGACAATTCAAGCAAAAAATCCTTATAGAGAGGATATGGATCATATTGTTCCAAGGCAGGTCCTCTCTCTTCTTCTTGGTAAGCAATGATAACCTCTTGTATGGCCCTCACTTCCTCTTGTTTCTCAATCATAACCTCTTCCCTCAAAGCTTTCTCATCCTCTTGTTGCAAAGCCAACATTTCTTTTTTTCTCAATGATTTCCCTTAATTCCTTAAGCTTATGTGCCTTGAAATGTCCTGGGAATGGTAGAGGCGGTTTGTAAGCAGGAGGAATGTACTTAGTAGGCTTGACAACTTCTGATCTTTCAGCTCGATCGATCACTCGATCAGGCACTCGGTCGAGTGCCGGATCGAGCACCTGGTCGAGTGCAATACCGGATTCAGTTTGCTTTGTACAAACTTCACTCTGAACTTCAAGAAATGAGCAATCCTCCCCATCTTGAACTTCACTGTCCTCAGTGACTTCTTCTTCAAGGATATGAATGGCTTTTGTAGTGAACTCCCTTGGGTTTTGAACAGCTTTTCCAGGGAGTTGAGTAGGTTTGGGAGCTGAAGTAGAAGCAAGGTTGCTCTCCATATACTTCACTCTAGAATTGAGACCTTCAAACTTCATGTTAAGATCATTATACTGGGATGTGAGCCTTTGGTTTAGCTCAGCAAACTGTTTAGCCTCCTCAATCTTTCCATTGGCTTGCCCAATCAACATTTGCTGCATCATTGCTCTTAAGTCTTGTTCCTGGCCTTGGTTAGTCTGAAACCCTGGAGGGGGACACAATTGAGGCTGGAACACTTGATGTTGCTGGTTGGGAGCATAGTTGGTTTGCTGTTGAGGCTGTTGAGGTGGATAGACTTGATCTTGAGGATTTGCTACATTAGTGCTTCTATAGGAGAGGTTTTTTTGTTTGAACCCTCCTCCTTGGTTGTAGCCTTTGAATCCTCCCTGGTTTTGCATATAACAGAGCTCAGCAAATTCTCTCTCCCCCTCTTGAACTTGAACCTCTTCTTCACCAATGAAATGAATGGCCTTTTGTTGGCTTAGTAGGATCTTGTCAAGCTTCTCATTGATCATCTTCAAATCCTTCTTGTACTTGTCCTCTTGATCAGTGGAGGTGGACCTTACTGTTCTGTCATAGTTCTCATTGTAGTTTCCATCTGACTAAGCAAGATTTTTAACCAATTCCCAGCCTTCTTCCACATTCTTGTTGAGGAAATTACCATTTGAGGCTGTATCAAGAAGCATTCTGATCTTGGGGAGAACTTCTCTATACAAAGTACTTAGTAGGGACTCATTGCTGAAGCCATGGTGAGGACACTGAGTCTGGAATCCTTTAAACCTCTCCCAAGCTTCACAAAAGCTCTCATTATTCCTTTGAGCAAACCCAGAAATTTCATTCCTCAATCTAGCAGTTCTAGCATTGGAGAAGAACTTGGCCAAGAAAGCCTTCTTGCAAGCATCCCATGTGGTGATTGCTCCAGTTGGAAGTGTCTTCTCCCATAGATGAGCTTTGTCTCCAAGTGAGAAAGGGAACAGTCTAAGCTTGAAGCCATCTTCACTCACACCATTGATCTTTGTGAGACCACATATCCTATCAAACTCATCAAGGTGGTCTAGGAGATCTTCCATTGGCAACCCATGGAACTTGTTGGGTTGAATCATAGAGATCAATCCATTCTTGATCTCATAATTGTCGTTTGCTACTGTAGGAGGCACAATACTAGCTCTTTGGTTATGTGTGTTTGGTGCATCTCCAACACCAATGTTTCTTGTCCTTGGAGCTTGTTGATCTTGTTGCTCCATTAGCACTTGTTGTTCTTGTTCCTGATAGATTCTTATTCTCTGATGTCTCAGGTCTCTTGGTGGTCGGTTGATGTGATCAAGGAGTCTCTGAAGATTGTGATGACCCTTGGACTTGTTTCCATCAACAGGCGCGAGTACAGACTCGGATAGGCACTCGGTCGAGCACAGGCTCGAGTGGGTGGTCGAGTCGACTAGGAAGTGATGTCTATTTGTATCCAGCTTCTGACTCGATCGGGTACTCGATCACTCACTCGTTCGAGTGGTGGTCGAGTTGATGGTCGAGTTGTTACCTGAAACTCAATCACAGACAAGCAGTAGAAGAATCGAGATCAGTAGCGAACAAGTGGATAAACGAACTTAATCTTAGACTTCTATTGATCCTAATTGTCACAAAACACACTCAAATGGGCAACGGCGCCAAATTGAAACAATCTTTTTATGGTGGTGTGGTATGGATGGATGAGATATGAATGAATGATGATGAACAGATGGGGTGAAAGGTGTTTCAATTACCCTTATGTTGTTGTAGTATAAGAGATGTCAATCCTAAATGAGTGTTTGCAAGCAATCAGGATGTGCATATATGTCTAAGTCAAGCCAAATATGAAGGATGTTTGTCACTAACAACCTATTGATGAAATGTAAAATGCAGAAAGTAAAAGCTACTAAGATAGATGCTAAATGTAAAGAGAGCAGGATGATCTAAACAACAATGCAATGAAAAAAAAACTATAGATATGCAAGACAAGTAATGAACTAATGCAAGGCAAGTAATGAACAGGAAACTAAATGAATGCAACAGAAATGCAACTAAGATGAAATAGGAATTGAGATAGAACAAACACAAAGCATAAACAAGAATTATGGGGATGAGCTCGAGCAAGCACTCGATCGAGTGTAGATCAAGTACATGGTCGAGTTGGACAAATACGAGAAACAGAGCAAACCCAATAAAACAGAGCAAGACAAAAACGAATCAAACAATGACCAAACAACATGATTTAAACTAAGAAATCAATAGACAAGGAAGGTCTTGAGGAGGGATTCATGGGCTGGACTAATGATTGTGGTCATCTAACTTGGTCGACAAATCTCAAACAACTTGAGCTAATCTCTAGACAATGATCTTCCTAGAACATGTTAATCCACTCTCATGGCAAAAACAATCAAGCTCATATATTTCTAGACTTGTTCTCACAAAGCAAAGAACTTATACAAGCAAGCATTAAGGAACAGATCATTAATGTCAAAAATCAAACAAGACATCTAATCTCTTAGCATGCCTAATGATAATCTCTAGATCTAGCCTTATCTTGTAACCTAGACATTGGTGTGATGCTAAGAAGCTTGAAATCAAACCCTACCCTCTCGGTTATAGGATCAGCATAGAGTACATCTAGCCTAGAAGAGATCTATAACAATCAAGCTTGACCTAGCTAAACAAACCTCAACCACAATCCAGCCTAACCCATCCTCAAGATCCTAAGCAAACTACTCACAATCACACATGATGAAAAACGAAATCATAAACCCAGAAAATAACGAAACTTGCATCAATAGAAAGATAAAGCAAAGATCTACAATATTGAAGAAGGATTCAAACTCGAATTCTTAAAAACTGGTAATATCTAAAAAACTGGACTCCTGGTGGCTGAAGGGTACAAGGTCCTTTTATAGGAAAAGTAGTGGAAGCCCTAAAAATGCTAAAAGACAAAATAGCTAGGCGGCTTGGTCAGCTCGACCTGGTGCTCGGTCGAGTGACCGGTCGAGTTGGCTTTTCTTCTGCTCCTTCCACTCGGTCGAGTCCTTCTCCGCACATGGTCGAGTGTCTGGTCGAGTGGGCAGTCGAGTGGAACTCCGGACCTTGGTTCTTCAGCTCTAACTCCCTTGCTTTCTTCTCTTGATAGATTTACTCCTCTTTAGCATTGCTTCCATGCTCCTTAGGCTCCAATATCACCTGTTTATGCAAGAAAATATGCCAATGCAATGCATCTATACTCTAATGCATGAACAGTCCTAAAGCTACACAATAATGGACAAAATGGATAGGAAAAGATGCAAAAGATGTGAATATATTAAGGGAAAACAGGGTAAAATATATGAATATCAAAGCAGTTCAGCAGACCGACCAAGAAAATAAGATTACCGAGCTCAAGAGTCAGATTCGACGTATCGAATAAGTTCCACCGGGCCACTAGCGCAGCCGCCAACGTTGATCATATGCTCGAGCAATCTCAGAGACACCATTTACGGCTCAAATTTGCCGGGTTGTTGTCCGTCCGGATTGCAAAATTAAAATAGTGTACTTTCAAGGTGATTCAGACCCAACTCACCATTTGACGTCTTTCAAAATCACGATCCACCGCTGCAACTACACACCTGCTGAGCTCGAAGCTATCAAGTGTCAGCTGTTCATAAGCTCGATGATGGCAAGTGTCAACTTGAGCGGAGAAGCGTTAGGCTGGTTCTCCACTCTCTCGGCCAATTCTACTGATAGTTTTCATAAGCTATCACTAATATTTCTTAAGCAATACTCCATTTTGGTTATCCTAAGCGCGACAAATGTAGACTTTTGGAATACTGTCCAGGAGGAGCATGAAACTCTGTGAAAATTCATGGAAATGTTCAAGAAAGTCGCCACACAGGAAAATCCCCCGACAGCGGGTCAATATCAGCCCTAAAAAGCGCCTTGTGGTATGAGTCCAATTTCCGAGAAGATTTGTCATTAAACTGATTTCCCATGCTCCAAGATGCCCTCCATCGCAGGTCATGCTACATCGAAATGGAGGAAGAAAATGCCGTCCTTGCCATGAAGCATGCCCCAACAAAGGCGCCAGTCGACAAGTTGAAGGAGGTGTAGAATGAGGCACGACAACATTTGGACAAGGAATATGCAGCAGATACTAAGAAGCGAGGAGCAGCCTACCTCGTAAGTGATACCCCACCACCACTAGCTGCTAATCCAGGACTGGCGAGCCGAGTCAAGGAAGAGCCCGACCATAATCTTTACGGTGAACTTCATCGGTGCAATGATCTTTTATATATAAACAATGAATTTTATGATATTTGGTAAACAATTATATATTGGTCAACACATGTTAAGCTTTTCAAGTTTCATATTGTTTCTGTTTCACAAATAGTATCATTTTAGAGAAACTTTTTTGTTTTATAAAAAATGTCATTCTATATTTCCAATGTATTTTTATGCTAAATTTCTTAATTTACCCCTAAACCCAAATCTCATCTTATTGAATTTAAATCATTAAACACTTATTAAATATGAGCAATTAAACATGTATAATGTTTTTTTCTTTATTTATGTGAAATGTGCATCTCTTAAGTCAGTTCTGAATTTAGCATTCTGCTCTTTATTATCTTGTTTTGTTTTGTTTTATTTTTGATATTCTTAACAAAATTTTGGTGATTAGTCTTAATTTACTACTGCTTATGTCCCCTAAAAATGGATGTTTTATGATTTTTTCATGTTTCACAAAGATTGATTTTCTACAATTTTAGTTAATTAATACTATTAAACTTTGTAAACTACTTTAAAAAATAATCATTAAGAAAATTTGAAAATCTGAATAGTTGTTGGTCTATAATATATTATACTTTTTTAGTAGAAAACAGTAATATATTTAAAGTTAATAATCATTAATTATTAATTTGTGTAAAAGCCCTCAACATTAATTTTTAGAAAAATTCCTTTAAATATCAGTAAAATGGTTTTTTCCAACAATACCATATTGTAGTTTTTTTTCCAAAAAATACCACTAAAGTTATTTTTTCCAAAATTACCATAAACACAAAAATTGACAATTGACCTAATTTTTAAGGGATCAGAGAGAGTATTAAATTAACAAATGCAAACTATTATTAAAAAAAATTGTGGAAAAAAAAGAAAAAGAAATATTAACTATCTGACCCGGACTCACCCGATTTAACCAGATTGTATTTAATGGGTAGACCCGATTCGACCCGGTAGTGTCTGATACACACTGCAAATTGTGAAACCCTGAGTCGAACTACCCATATCGTTTTTTTTTTCCGTTCGAGTTGGAGATTTCACCTCTTGTTTCTGTAATTTCCGGATTCAGAATTTGGGTTTTGTAACTTGATGCTGAAGTTCTATTTCGTTCCTCTCCCTCTTGATTCACTTTGAATTTCCTGATTTAGGGTTTAGGTAGGAATCGATTGTTTTATTTTCCTCCCGTTCGATATGTACTGTGATCGAGTGGAAGCTGAAACTGGAATCAGCAAAACGTTAAAGAACCGTCTCAATGGCGGCTCCGGTCACATCTCTTCTCGCAACACACAAGTCACGAGGAAGAGGTTAGTTCTATTTATCTCTCACTCAGCCTCCCTTTAGTAAAAAATCTTAACTTGCTCCTATGAGTTCTTCTTTTGAATCTCCTCTTTTGGGCTTTGTATAGTTGGTTCTTTAAATTTTGCTCATTAAGTCAAGTTGCGTTGCTAATCCTTAACAAATTCAAACAGTTGATAGATTTTAGCTCTGTATGTTTAGGTGATTTGGGAATTGGGATGATGTCTCCTTCTGTATTTACTTGGAAACAAAGTCTGATGAATGTTGTATGTTTCAGAGGAAGGGCGGATGATGATAAGTGGGAGCATGATCTTTTCGAAGGCTACGACGAGCCTCAGCTTTCAAGTATGTTGTTAAATCTGAGTTTTAGAGAATCATTGAATGTTTGTTTATGTGTTTATATCTGTTTTGGTTGTTTGACTCCGTTGAATTGACTTGCTAAGACCGCAGAATTGACCCTAAAGATCTCCGTTTGAAGCTTCGAAAGAAACATCATGGCTTGCAAAGTGGTGGACGAGCATTTAGTCTGAGCGTTGGGGATCTACGGAATAAGCTCTCTGGGACTGTGAATCCGCAATCTAGAAGGGAGGCTGCTAGACCTGTCATAAGGAAGGTTGCAGGTGCAACCAAATCTGAGACTAGAACAGCTCCGAACGGAGCAACCAAGAAGAAATCACAGCAGGTCATATTATTCATCTTCGCCAAACTTAGTTCCTTAATCAGTAAAATTTTTAATACCATATAACTTTGCAAGGCCCTTTCGAAGTGTATGGATGTTTCACCAGTACTAGCTCTCTCAGTTTGTTATGTTTTGGTTCAGAATGATGAATCGGTTGATAGCTTCCTGGAATCATTGGGTCTCGAGAAATATTCCACCTCATTTCAAGTGGAAGAAGTATGTGAATGTATTTACTGTTTAGATTAATTTGTGAGTTCTCTTATTGATGCCATCTATAGATGTACCAGAAGGCGTCTTATTGCTTTCCATCTTATTCCAGGTTGATATGGATGCTCTAATGCATATGACAGATGATGACCTCAAAGCTCTGCTCATACCAATGGTAAAATCCTTGATAAGCTGACACATGACTTAATTTTCACCATGGCCTGTTTTACAGTATACCATAGAATAATCATTGCCTCAGTTTAGTTCCATTCATAATACGATAATGCATCTGTCATTACTCATTAGTCATCAACATGATTCGATTCAAGTTCTCTGTAATCTTTAGTCTTTACAATGGTGTGTTCTTTCTCAGGGACCTAGGAAGAAGATACTTCTTGCTTTGGGATCTAAACGTGGATAGTCCAGCTTCGAGCGTTAGGTGCATGATGATACATCTGGGATGGTGTCAGAAAGATGCTGCATTTGACTTTTCTTTCTCATCTTTATCTCGAGCGACAAAAAGTAGTTGAGAGTTTTGAGATTAAACGGTTGTAACCTTTTAACATAGAGAGTGAGACAAGAAGATCAATCTTGATTCTCTTGATGAATCTTGTAGAAGCAAAGGAGACAAGATAACAAAATTTGTTATTTTCATTTGATAAATCATCCATCCTGGGAAGTCAGAAGTGACTGGAAGCTAGACACAAACACAGAGCATAAACCAAATTTTGCTAAAATCACGAATGATAGACGGAATCTGAGAGTGAATTTGGTAGAAGACTTAAATGAAAAAACGATCCTAAGAGAAGGATTGAATCTTCCAATTTATAATGAAGGCCTTTCACACTTTTCTTAGCAACCTACTAAACATGTGTTAATTGTCTTCAAGTATGAATAACACAACACTTAATTAAATTATTATAATTTAACAGTAGTGAACAACAGCCGTCTTAGCTCAGTGGTAGAGCGCGTGGCTTTTAACCACGTGGCCGTGGGTTCGATCCCCACAGACGGCGTTTCTCTTTTTATGTTTCACACTAATAATTGTGAAATAAAATATATTGTAAATGTTCACACGAGACAATTCTTTTTAAGAATTATCGCTTAGTTCATGCATGATTAATTCACAACTCAATAAATCATATTCAATGTCTTTTCTAATAAAGAAAGTGATTACAAAAATATATTGAAGAAGAAAATAATCTTTAAATTATTCAAATCTTTGGTTCAAATCTTTGACTTACTTATAATACCAAATCTTAGTAATTATCACATAGTTTTGATTATATGTTTTAAGTAACTGTATCAATATGATCTTGGTTTAATTACATGACTGGATTTTGAGATTTCATGGGTTTTGTGGTTACAAACTTAGTTTGTTAAAATATATCTATTTTTAAAAAACTAAATTTGTTAGCTTAAATTGTTTATCATATTTTATCGTTTTGATATTATAATTCTCACATGTTTAATATAATAGTCATCTTCTAACAGTTTTTGGACTATACTTTTTCACCTGTCAAACCATTAGGTGGTAGTACATGTATTAATGGAAAACAATTTTCACATGTATCTTGAATACATTGAAGTTTTTTTTTATATAATGTTCATGCATTAAGGCTGATTTGGACGTTCAAATTTTTTTCTAATAAAAGAAAGATATTCTATATAACACAACTTTATTAGCGGTAGATTTTTTTTTTTTGTCTACCCATAATCTAAAATTAATTGTTTTTTATTAAAAGAAAAATTTTATACCTCTTCATTACTATATAATACTATACACATTTATAACTTCAAAACAAACGCACAAACAAGAAAGAAAAGAAAAACACAAAGAGAAAAATACTTTGTAATGACAAGAAAGAAAGTAAAACTTGCTTACATTTCGAATGATTCTTCGAGAAAAGCAACTTTTAAAAAAAAGAAAGAAGGGTTTGATGAAGAAAGTAAACGAACTCTCCACTCTTTGTGGTATCACTTCATGCGCGATCATCTTCAGTCCATACGACACCACTCCTGAAGTGTGGCCATCAAATTCTGGTGTGCAAAAGATAATCTCTGAATTTAGGACACTCCCAGAGATGGACAAGCAAAAGAAGATGGTAGATCAAGAGGCTTTTCTCAAACAAAGAATAGCAAAAGCGATTGAGAATTTGAGGAGACAACGGAAAGATAATAGGGAGCTCGAGATGACTGAAGTCATGTTCCAATGTTTGATTGGAAATATTGGAATGTTTCATCTAAATATTATGGATCTTAATGATTTGGGTTATTTAATTGAGCAATATCTTAAAGATGTTAATCGCAGGGTCGAGATTTTGCAAAATTTGGGTATTGAAATTGGTAAATCTTCTTCTACTGTGGCAGCTACTTCTGAAGGGAGTAGACTAATGGTGGATTTGGTGGCAACAACCACTCCAACTGCTACAACTTATGAGGTGGGTTCTTCTTCCTCATATGCGGCAGTCACGACATTGTTAAATCCTATTCAACAGCAACAAATTTTTCGTCCAACAGCTCCACAAATTGGAGTTTATCAGCCCCGTCAAAATCTGAATTTAAATCTGAATAATAATAACAATCAAAACCAACAACAATGGTTCATGGAAATGACGAATCATGAGCAAATGAGGTATCCATCAGAACCCATGAAGTTTTCATTCATGGATGACAACCACCATAACCACAACCACATCCACCACCATCAAGAAGAGAACCAACATCAAATCGATGGCGAGTCGTCCACCGCTCTCGATGCCGCCAACTCAAACAGTACAATCCCTGTTACTTATCCAAATAATACCAATAATCTATGGTTTCATTAGGATTTTGTTGAATTTGGTACCACGATAATTTTAAGAATAAGCATTTTAAAATTTTACAAGCAAAATTATAATTGGCTTATTTTTTTCATATTGTTTATGTTCTTAATTTTTATTCACAATGATATGTTAAGTCTTTCGATGTTAAAGAATTTTGATATTCTTATTTTATTGTGTCATTTCTTTGTTTGATATGTGCTTTTTGCCATATATGTGTTTTTAAATATATTGTCTACTAAACTTTTGGTGTTTATTAAAATTAAGGTTTCTATTAAATTTTAATGTTTAGTTTTGACACATATATTTCAGATTATAGGAACACATTTAGAAGAAAAACAACTTTTAGGTTTATTGAATATAAGTAATAGATAATATCATATTCTAAATTTATAATCCAAATAAAAGAAATGGAAATTCACATTTACCTAACATATTAAATTAAGAGTCCACTAGGGTAGATAGGGATTAGGTTATATATTACACACACACACACACACACAAAATAGAGGATTTTTGAGAAAAATTGTTTTTGATGTACCATTTTCAAAGATATCCGTTTCATCTATCCATTTTTAAAAATATTACCTATTAAATCTGAAAAATTTAGAAAATCTTATAAGGTTTCTAAGGTACTTCAGTATAGTAATTAATACTTGGAGACTCGATCCAAATATTTATAAGGTTTTAAAAGGTTTTTAAAAGATATTTGTATAGTAATTTTTATTAAATATAAGTATATAAAATTTTGTAGACATATAAAAGTAGCTTGTGTATAATTTTTATAGTTTCAAACATATTTGGATAAATATCTATTTTTTACTGGTATTTTTATTAAAGTTTTAGAAAGTGGGTATTAAAGTGGTTTTGGAAAAATAATATTTTTGAACTTTCTCTAGAAAAATATCATTCTTGTTATTTATTCGAATTATTAAAATACTTAATTAGTTAGGCTTTTTATGATTAGAAACAACTAAATTTCTAGAATAATTGTAGAAACAATTAAATTTCTAGAAAAATTGAAGAGTTTTTTTTTTTTCACTCCAAAATTTATATACATTTAGTTGAAATTTGAGTAATTCCAAGAGTTATGTACATTTTACTCCGCCTATATCAAAGAATTAAATATTTTCATTTACACTAGTGCTTTTTTTTTTTTGTGTGAAAAATGTAGATTTTAGTGAATCTAGGGGATACCACGTCGCAATCTCAAACGCGAGATGAAGCTAGTGCAAATAGGATCAAACCTGTTTGATACAAGTTTTATATAAGGGTTCAATACATTTCTTGATCGAAGTTAAGGGCTTTGATAATGGGTAATGAACTAGTTCATCTTTGAATCGTGAAAATATTGTTTTATGTCTCACAATCTCTACATTTGTCTTCCTCCTTTTCTAGACCATTGGAATTGATGATATTTATATATATAAAAAAAAAAACTTACATGAGCAATTATGCTAAACCATTTTGACATAAGTCTCTAGTTCAGTAATAGCCTAGTAGGTGATCCCACTAAAGTTAAGATATTCTCCTACTTACTATTATCATTTTCTGCAAAGAGAAAGGAAAAAAAAAAAAATTAGGTGAATTTGGTTAGAACATTCACCTGCAATGAATCTGTTCTAGGAATACTACTATAAGATTAGAAGTTTGCTAAGTCAGCTAATTGAGAAACCGAACCAATTTAGGGCTAGGGAGAACCGGACCAATTTAATTATGGTTCTATGTATCACTAACAGCTGAAATTCCCGGTTATATCCGGTTAAATGAGAATCAGTATTTGGCGGTTACGGCGTCTGCTGCTCTGTTTTTAGTTCCAGCTCAAAAGAGACGCGTTGATTGGAGAAACCGAGAAAGAGAGAGAGGGAGAAAATTAGGGTTTAGGCTATGAGAAGAGGAACGAAGATCTGAGGAGGCACAGAGAGAGAGAGAGAGAGATCTGAATCATGCCACTGAGGATGAGACCTCAATCGTCGCCGATCTCTGAAATGGACGCCACCGATGATATGCACGAAGCATTGTTCGCGAAGAGAGGATGTTGTTTCCTTATGCCATGCCTCGCCTCATCCAAGCCGTCGAATCACGGCGGATCTTTGTGGTGGCAACGGATCAGGACCGTGGAGCCTGACCAACGATGATGGTGGATTCGAGGGTGGCGGAAGATGAGAGAGTGGTCTGAGCTTGTTGCTGGTCCTAGGTGGAAGACTTTTATCCGCCGATTCGGACGCAACCGCTGCTGCGGCGGAGGAGGAAACGGTGGTGGTGGTGGTGGCTGCGCTGGAAACCATAATCACGGTAAATTCTGGTACGATCCGTTGAGCTACTCGTTAAATTTCGATGACGGGAAACAAACCGGACACTTTGACAACGAGTTTCCGTACCGAGATTACTCGATGAGGTTTGCCACGCCTTCCTTGCCGGTCTCTACTAAATGATGCTCTATCGATTTCGATAGCGACAAGGACGCGCCGCCGTTTCGAAAGTGACTGTCACGCGCCTGGACTCAAGTGCGTGCGTGTGTGAGAGAAGGACGAGAGAGGGCACACTCGTTGGACATAAAATTAAAATCTATCTTGCACCTCTTTTTTTAATAATAAAAATATATATTTAATGTCATTAGCTATGTATTTAAAAGTAAATAGCCTCTTTCTAAGTAGGAAAATATTGTGAAAGTACAGTTTCTTGTTTTTGTTCTTAATAGCTCAAAAATAAATTATCCTAACCATAAATAGTAGTCGTGGACGTTTTGACTCTAATCCTCTGAGCTATAAGCCCCATCCATCTCGAGATTCAGGTTGTCATTTTTTAAATCGTTTTGTGTTACCTAAATTTATACTAATCGAGTTGTTCAAATTGGATTATTCAGTATTAGGCAGAATAGACATGAATCAAAATTTGGTTCGGGTTAGTTAGAAAATTGGTTTGTTTGGATTGGTTATTAACTAACATTTATGTTTTGAAATTGTACACCAAAATTTTTCTAATTCATTTTTTTTTCAAGTTACTAGGTTTTGAATTCACGCTACGCATTGGTTTATTTGATATATTTTAGTAAACATTATATATGATTGATGACAGTCCCTAAAAGATTTCTGACAATCTCAAAAGCTTCTCTCTTTTCTGGAATTTCTCTTTGATTTTTTTTTTAAATCGAAAAAGTGGTGTTTTACATTATTTTCCAAAGAAAACTAAGATATTTACAAAAAATACTTAGGTAGTATCCACCCAACCAAACGAAATCGGATCTAAGATCCGAAAAACTGAATCGGTATCTTTTAAAAAAAAACTGTAAAATTTATGTTTGAAAGAGTGTGAGGAGGAGTGATCGTTTGAAAGAAAAGAAGATCTCACAAGGAGATGGAGGTTCGAAAGCAAAATCCGATTCGCTGGAAGTAGGTGTGAGTCCGGCGACAGTAGGAGGAGAGAGAGCTTTGAGTACGGTGGCGGAAGAAAGTGAAACTCGAGTTTCGGAGGAACCCAATCCGGTGGTCGAAGGAGAAAATGCGAACAAAGGAGAGAAAGCAAAATTTGGTACTCCGGAATCAAGTAATCGAGAAGAAGATGATGAAGAAGGAGGAGATAACGAGAGATCTACTTCTGTGGAATCAAGCGATGGAGAAGAAGAAGGAAACGATGAAGGGGAAGAAGGAAACGATGAAGGGGAAGAAGAAAACGATGAAGGAGAAGAAGGTGAAGAAGGGGAAGAAAAAGATGATGAAGGGGAAGAAGAAAACGATGAAGGAGAAGAAGGGGAAGAAAAAGACGATGAAGGAGAAGAAGAAGAAGAAGATATGGAGGGAAGTTCGAACTCGGCAGGTAACTTGAGAAGGAGTACAAGCGAAAGTGAGAGGGAGCACGAGGAGAACAACGATGCAAGTGTAAGTACAACTAGTCTGTGTCATTCGGAATTGAATTGGAATTTGAAATCGATCTAGTAGAACTGGTAGAACTGGTGCAACTATTGGGTGTAGAACTAGTAGAACTGGTACAACTATTGGGTGTAGAACTAGTAGAACTGGTACAACTAGGTGGTGTAGAACTAGTAGAACTGGTACAACTAGTTGGTGTATAACCAGTAGAACTCTTGTAAAACTGATATTGTTGCAGGAATCGGAGGAGGAAACAGAAGCGATGCAACCTTTAGGAATGCACTTCAATCCTAGTCAGTACAATAAGAAAATCAAGGTGTCATATTTTTGAAACTTTGACAACGCTTGACGGATTAGAGCATCCACTGACTAGTTTTGAGAGGGATTGGTTTGAGAAACATCCACAATTAAAGCACATTTTCCACATGCCAAGGGACCCAAACCACAAGCTTATGGGAATGTGGTTGCTCTTTCTTCGAACGGCAGAAATTGATAAAAAGAAGGAAGCATGGTTTGTTGTGAATGGTGTTCCAATCTGTTATGGTATGAGAGAACACACGTTGATGTCTGGATTAGATTGTCGGTGCTATCCACTTGATTACAAGGAAGCCGGCAGTGACGAGTTTCGAAGGAAGTATTTTTTACGAAAAAAGGTTAGACTTCAAGATGTGAGGGAAAAGCTAATGGTAATGCAACCATGTCGTACTCGTGATAGGTTGAAGATGGCGATTCTCTACTTTTTAGGAAGCATCATTGTAAGCCATACAAAAGACTCGGGGAAAGATGCTACGGGTATCGATGATTTTGTTGTAAGAGCAGTGAATGATCTAGATTTTTGTGTGTCTTTTCTTTGGGAGAGATTATCATTCAATAACATGCTAAAAGAGATTACCCATACAATGAGGCATTTTAACGGGGTCGTGCATAAAGAGGGTGCGTTATGGCCTGTTCCAAGTTTCTGTATTCCATTGGAGGTTAGTTAGTTTAAAATATGAAGTCTTTTCATTGTTGATATTTCTTATAAGTGAAGCTGATTTTAGTTTTTTTTTTGTGTTGTGAAGTTTTTACTATTTGAGGCAGTTCTAATTTTGGCGAACACTTACATTGACCAAATTCCTGAGGTGAATGAAAGTTGTCCTAGGATGTGCAGGAGGATATTTAAGAATACCGGTCAGAAAGGTTTTCCTCTAATGGATATAGGTGATACACTTGGTACAACAATGGTTAGTTATCTTAACAACTAAAATTATTTATCATTTGAATAAATTGGTTTGTAATGTATCTAAAGTAGGTCGTTTACACAGGCAATTGCTAGTGTGATCCCTCCTATTGATGAAGAAATTCCTCTTCTCAATTTAATCATGGAAGAAGCTGAGGAAGATGATACCCATGATATCGTTGTTGCCAGTTGGATGTGGCGTCTTCGTAGAGGACTTCCTGTACTTTTGGAGTAGATGTACACAGCAGATGTGGCTTCTCGTTCAGGACAAAACGATGCGAATGAGGAAATAGACGCCAATGAACAACCGAGAGAAAATACTATTGAGTTAGTGGATCTTCTAAGCACCATGAAGCAGGATATGAAAACCCAGTTCGGTAACATTTCGGCGAAGATTGATGGGCTTGAAAAAAGGATCGAACCGTTGGAAGTATATGTGAACGAGCAAGAGAAATCAAAGGTAATACTTCGTAATACTATAATAATACTTGGTAATACTAGAAGGTGTTAACAATATTTGGTTTCACGTCATGCGCCTGTAGATGATGAGCAACCGAGTACTTCACAAGAAGGAGGAAGAGGGACGAAGAGAAAAAGGTCTAAGAAGTAGTAAAACTATTTTCTTTGATTTGTCATCGTAGTACTAGTAAAACTATGTAAAACTACGTTATTTTCTTGGATTTGCAATTAGTATTACTAGTAAAACTATGTAAAACTATGTTATTTTCTTAAGGATTTGCGATTGGTATTACTAGTAAAACTGTGGAAAACTACGTTATTTTCTTGGATTTGCCGTTCGTATTTTTGGTAAAACTACGTAAAACTAAACAAAACTAGAGAATTCATAGAAAAATATAGAACATGATTCAACAAGAGAAGTCATATAAAAGATAAGAAACTGATTCAACAAGAGAATTCATATAAAAGATAAGAAACTGATTCAACAAGTTTTAAACCAACGTAGAAGATCGACTCAGATAATATCAATCATAACACAATTTATCAAGGAGATCGACTCGACTGGAAAGCTCCGCCACCACCTCCCTTAGTTTGGCAATCTCGTCACTCTTCTCCTGAAGCTGCATCTGCAAATTATAGATCTGAGTATGATGGGGTTCGAATTCCCTCAATCTCTCCCAATGGTTATCAACATCCTTCCTTAAGCTTTTTGTTTCTTCTTCAATTGCATCAGCCCATATTTTCCGCCTGTGCAATCCATCATCCTGCAAAATATATCAACGAACATACATCATACTCAGATCTCTCAATTGTATTTAATTTAATTCAATTTACCTTATACTTAACGCAAGTAAACCATATCTTTTTCTCTTTTTCTGTTGGAGAGATCTCTTCGACGATTCGTTCGCCACATGGGCATATTCGAGGCATGCCCAAATCACCATCGGCTATCGCTTGTCGCAACGCTTCTAACTTCCTCGCCTTCTTCTGATCAGCATAGTATGGGTCGGCCTCAAATTGTTCTATAGTTTGAGAAGAGAGAAATTATAGATCTAGAATTCAACTTTCAAGATGAGAGAAGAGAAGACTTTCAGTTTCGAAGAAAATGAATGAATGGATGAGAATGAAGAGAGAGAAGATAATGGATGAGAGTGATTGAGTTGAGAAAAATCTTCGGGGCTGTGGTGAAGAAAGAAAAAAGGAAATTCTGGCCACGTGTAAAAGATGTGTGCGTTCACACTGCGTGTTCACACACAGTTTTACTGATTAATGCAGTTGCACTAAACTTGCACATAGTTGTACTTTAGAGGTTTCTCAGTTTAATTAGTTATACTAAACCTTAGCATTACTTTTTCTAGCTTTATAGTTGATTAAACTTAATTAACATACAATTACAAGCTTTTTGCAACTTCATAAGTTAAAACTTGTAATTCTATAACTTTTTCATCCTTACTTGGTTATTATTTACAAAGTGACATTAAAAGTGTAAGGAAACACTTGTTGGGATTCTTTCATAAATAAATTAAAATTAGTATATTTTGGAAAAATATTCATTTAAAGTAAAAACCTATGTAGAACATTTATACAATATGTATTGTCAACACTGGTTTTAGGTAGTACCAATTTTATTATTTTCAGTAGTATCAATTTTACCATTTTTACCAGTTTTATCTTAGTTGTGCCAGTTTTACTCTCTTATATACACATATTTTGAAAGAAGATAACATTAATAGACTTCAAATTAAGTTTCAGATTAAGTTTCAAGAGGGAGTTCTGCCATAAAAAAGTAGAGAGTAGTCAAACCAAACACAGTTGATACATGAACATTACAAAGAATCTCCAAATAACAACCATTGAAGTCCTTGTCTCCGGCACCTTTTATTCTGCGTCCTAGGTCGAGTTTTTGGTCGTTTTTTCCCCAGCAGATGCATACCTTTTTGTTTTCTTTCTTCCCCTTTTTATTTTCCGATTCGGAGGAATTATCTGCATATCTTGGACTTCATCTAGGACATCCCATCGAGACTTATCAGGTACTAAATAAATTGTCCTGGAATATGCAATTGCCCACAGCTCCGTCCAATAATACTTAGAACACAACTCATGTAACTCGATATCCTTACCTCCATATTTTTGGAATGTAATGAAAGACGCCAATGCATGCATACAAGGATACTTTTGTATATTGAAAAACCTGCAACTGCAACTTCTCAATCGCAACTTCACCAAATAAGGCTTTCTGTCAATGTCAATGACATTGTATTCAAGTTCGAAACCATTTAGCTCTATCACCTTTAGTTTCTCAGCAGTTGCCCATAAATCATGTAAGTAGTTCTCCACTAAAGGCACCAATTTATTTGCGACTGATCCATACACATCATCTTTCTGATGTTCATTAAACCATTCAGAGAATTTTTTAAGTATTGCATCCAGCATGGGTATCAAGGAGTACCTCCTTGCATCTTTAAATACATTGTTCATCGATTCAACACAGTTGCTAATGTTTAGGTTGTATCTATCTCCTGGAAAACACATCTTGCCCATCTTTCTTTGTGGGTTGATTCTTCAAGATACTTGGCAGCAGAAGGATATCTTGTCGTAAAAGAAGCGTAAGCAATGTTGATTTCATCCACTATGTAAAACCTACTACACTCCATGAATCTCCATGCAACAACGTCTTTTTTGACGTTACGAGCATAACCTTTCACATTTTGGGATAAATGCCATATACAAAAACCATGATGAGTCAGAGGATACACATTAGCTATGGCTTTTATGAGACTTGTATTTCTGTCAGTCATAAATACTATTTCAGAAGAATCCCAACAACGGTTTTCAACATCTCTAAAAACCAATTCCAACTTGCATCATTCTCACCATCAAGAACACCAAACGCCAAGGGATAATGGTGACGGTTAGGATCTTGAGCCGACGCAAAAACAAGAACACCCTTATATCCGTTCTTTAGAAAAGTTGCATCCATAGTTATAACTTTCCTCATGACTTTAAATCCTTCAACGCTAGCTCCCAAAGCTATGAACAAGTACATGAATTTCTTATTCTCATTGCAATGCACATATGATCTTGTACCATGATTAACCTTCTCTAACATGTGCAGATAACATCGCAGCATCTTGTAGCTTTCTTCTGGGCTACCTTTCAAATAAGTAACAGCTTGAATTTTCTCTCTCAATGCCGTGGAATATAATATATCAACACCTAATTTTGTCTTGACAAGATCCATGATAATTTTCGGAGGTGGAGTTTCCATTTGCCCTGGATAATCACCATGTAAAAGAGAAGCAACTAATTGTGGAGTGCCTTGTCTCTTACTGTTGCTTGAACTTTGACTAGTCCGAGAGCATGTATGCATCTTGTTGTGCATTCTAATCGAGAAAATATTTGTATCTCGAATCTTACCACCTCGTAAACCCCAGTTACATCCTTCTTTAGGACATTTGAGCACATAACACACCTTGTCCGACTTTACTATTTCAAAACTAAAACAGTTAGCGAATGAAGCTCTATCCACCACATATTGCAATGCCTTCTTGTTTGGAAATTCTTGAAGTTTAGTCAGACCCAAACCATCATCCCATGGTTCAATATACTTACACGGTTCTACAACAGGGCGTGACTCAGTATATTCATCACCTTCATCACATGATACAACTTCACCCTCTTTATTAGAATCACCCTCTACAGCCTTTTCTTTGCCTACGTAGACAACAATGGTGTTAGGTCCGATTTCACCATCCTTCGCATGTTGGTTTTCAAAGTTCATACCAACAGAACTTTGGTCTACTATGGGCACTGTGGGCACTGTGGGCACTGTGGGCACTATGAGCACTATGGGAACTTGCTCAGGCTGAGGCTCGGAAGGGATGACATTCACAAACAACAGACATCTTTGCTTCTCATAATTAACGGAGTCTAGATAAACATTAACATCCTCATCATCATTAAGCTCACAATGCTCCAATGTTTCTACCAGTAGTGGCTTGTAGCTCAGCTGCAACTGAACGTTACTTTCAACAAACCTAAGCTTCCTCTGTATCCTTGCTTTTAACATCAACAATGTTATATTCCTATTGAACATTATACTATACATGCGACCTTCAAGTTTAAAATGTAGGCTAACGTTCTCACATATTGTATCCTTCCAAACCAACCAATAAAAAAAATCTAAATTAGTACTACTACTAGTTTTACTAGTTGTGCTATATGAATCAGTATTACTAGTTTTACTAAATATACCAGTATTACCAGTTTCACCACCTTCTCTCTCTCGTATCAGAATCGAATCGAATGGTAAACGAGTTCTAATCTCCTTAATTCACTGAAATCGAAAGCCAAATCCCTTTCTTATCTAATAGATAGCTCAATCGACCCCTAAACCTTTGTAAAACATCCAATGTGCTAAGCTTTCTTCGATCTAAATCCAATTGAATTTCTAAATTTACAAATCAAAAACAAATTCAACCAAAAGCTACTTTAATGTGAAGTAACGCACCTGCATTTTGAAGAACAACTTGATTAAACTTGAGTTGGTGAAGAACGACAGCAGTAGGAGCTCTGACAACGGAAGAATCGCCGGCGGCTGGGTTGAGAGGTTAGTAACCAGGTCGGTTTCTTGAATTGAAAGAGCAGCTGGGTTTATTTTTTTATTTAAAAAAATTAATTTAAATCAATGAAACTAGAAGGCTAAAATCATCTCACCACCTCTTATTAAAAAAGGTAAGGGTATGAAGAATAGAGAAGGAGATAGGAGATTTGTCAAAAAAATTTAGGGACTTCTGAGATTATCCCTCAACACTCTCGTTGGACATAAAATTAAAATCTATCTTGCACCTTTTTTTTTAATAATAAAAAAATATATTTAATGTCATTAGCTATGTATTTAAAAGTAAATAGCCTCTTTCTAAGTAATTCTACAACAATTAATATTGTGAAAGTACAGTTTCTTGTTTTTGTTCTTAATAGCACAAAAATAAATTATCCTAACCATAAATAGTAGTCGTGGACGTTTTGACTCTAATCCTCTGAGCTACAAGCCCCACCCATCTCGAGATTTAGGTTGTCATTTTCTAAATCGTTTTGTGTTACCTAAATTTATACTAATCGAGTTGTTCAAATCGAATTATTCAGTATTAGGCAGAATAGACAGGAATCTAAATTGGAAAATTGATATTTTCATACCCCAGCTAAGGGGGTATGTTGAATTCCTACTCCAATTTTGACATTAAGCAAATCCATATATTATGTTCAATAATATTCAAATTCACGACACCAACTTATGAAACTGTGTTGAATCATACACAAGTCGTCAACGACTGCTTACGTGGAAGCCACGTAAGAAACAACGTCGTTTTGAGAAACAAAAGAAATGACTTGTTTTGGCTAAAACGACGTCGTTTCTATCTTCTTCTTCTTCTTTTCTTTCTTTCCTGAATCGAGTGTTAAATTAATTAGCGTGGTTTTTTGTTGGCAATGCAGGTTGTTATCGTCGGAGGACGTTTAATCGGCGGCGGTTTCTCGGCGGAGCAGAATCCATTCACACCTAAAGCATCTATAGTCAGTTACTGGAACAAAGAGATCCGTAGCGAATCTCCCAGATCGGAGTTTTTAATCTTCAAAACCTCGTCACTCAACGCCATCGACTCAGCCACTTTCTCCAAACTCGCCGCCACCAACTCGCTCCCGACTCGGTTTCCCGATTTCTGCTCTGGCGCTAACATCTTCTGTTTTCCCGATTTAGGAACAGTCTCGAGAAACACGACGAAGGCGTCAAGTTCTCCACTTACGACCAAAAGAACTTCACTAACTACAGCAGCGGTCGTCCCAAAGGAGATGACTCATTCAAGAACAACTCCAAAGACGGAAACGTCGTAACAAACTCGTTTCGGAGATACAGCCATAACAGCGCAGCACACGACGATAAGTTCACCGTCTACGGGGAAAGCAGCAACGTCATCGACCAAGGATTCAACGTCGTCAACATTGTTATGTTCTCTCAAATGAGAAAACCCCTAAATTATGAAAACCTCAAGAGTCGAGATTTACCAATGAAACGTGATTCGGGAAAGAAAGAAAAGAGGAAGAAGAAGATAGAAACGACGTCGTTTTAGCCAAAACAAGCCCTTTCTTTTGTTTCTCAAAACGACGTCGTTTCTTACGTGGCTTCCACGTAAGCAGCCGTTAACGGCTTGTGTATGATTCAACACAGTTTCACAAGTTGGTGTCGTGAATTTGAATATTATTGAACATAATGTATGGTTTTGCTCAATGTCAAAGTTGGGGTAGGAATTCAACATACCCTTTTAACTGGGGTATGAAAATACCGATTTTCCATCAAAATTTGGTTCGGGTTACTTAGGAAATCCGTTTGTTTGGATTGGTTATTTACTAACATTTATGTTTTGAAATTGTACACCAAAACTTTTCTAATTCATTTTTTTTTTAAGTTACTAGGTTTTGAATTCACGCTACGCGTTGGTTTATTTGATATATTTTAATAAAAATTATATATGATTGATGACAGTTAAGAAATATTAGCTTATATAAAATTTTAAATTACAATTGATTGATGAAAATTTTACTTTCAAAAAACTAAAAATCAAATCTGATCAAAAGAATCATGAAATTAATTGAACGTCCAGGCGAGGCGGATCGAACTGGTGACCTAGCATATCCTAAACCGTTTCTTTGACCATCAGACAAACAAAACATTTTTATAATCATGAATTAATATTTTTTCTCATATTTAATTGGCCACCACCATCTATGTCTTCGTGATTTATTTTTCACTGTTTTCTTACTCTTCATTCTTTCTCATCATTTTTATTGTCAAATTTTTATGATAAATTTCATCGTTATTTTTACCGTCCGGTTTTTCATTATACTCTTCTTCTTCCTCTTCCTCATCAGCTTCCTCACATTCTTCCATTATAACCTCTTTTTTAGACTACCACACAACTTGTTAACCCATCAATCACATTCTTCCATTATAACCTTTTTTTTTAGACTACCACACAACTTGTTAACCCATCAAACTCTAATACCAAAATCATTGCCTCTTGTCTCGTAAAATTTGTGCAGTTTTACGGACCAGCTTAGTCACTACATGCACCCAATTATTGATACTTTCACCTGTATACTTACTCGGTTTTATATCCACACATATTGAAACTTTTCAAACCAAAATCCTTAATACTACAAAATTGTAAATTACTTGTACAGAGTAATATGAACACATGTATAGCTGATAAAACATGTGTGCTTGTCATCGATTCTTCTTCTTTAACCTCATAAATTAACTCAAACAACATCAAATCAAGATCTTACGATGTCAATCCTTCTTCCTTTGACCCAAAAGATAATTTTACAGAAACAATATCAAATCATCTATAAAGTCATACATAAGAACATGTTTTAAATTTTTGAGAGTTAAATATTAATAATACTTAAACTTCTTATAGAGTTAAATATTTATAATATTTTAAACTTTTTATGGAGGTATTTATAATATTTTTAAACATCCTATAAAGTTTAAATATTTATAATATTTTTTTAAAATTTTTTATTAATTATAATATTTTAAACTTTTAAAATTTTTAAATTTGGACGAATGATAAATCAAGCTTCCTGCTCATTCATAGTTGGAAGCATATTAGTCTTATTGATAATGGTTCTTGTCATTGTCTAAAATTTTCTAGCCAATGTGGGATGTTGTAAATACACTTAT
Source organism: Camelina sativa (assembly GCF_030686135.1). NCBI lineage: Eukaryota > Viridiplantae > Streptophyta > Magnoliopsida > Brassicales > Brassicaceae > Camelina > Camelina sativa. The sequence goes on along the minus strand of NC_141899.1, from coordinate 19,496,472 downwards.
TTATAAGTATTTATAATATAGAAATTTAACATAATTTCAAAAATGTTAAATATTGAGTTGTATGATCTCAATTGGTCGTTTAATATAGAAAATTCTAGAAATTTAAAAAATGTTAATGAATGATATGTCAAATCCCGATTGAATGTTTTTAATATTTTTAATATTTTTAAACATCCCATCAGGTTTAAATATTTATAATATTTGAACTTTTTAAAAATTGTTAGAGTTAAATATTAACAATACTTAAACTTCTTATAGAGTTTAAATATTTATAATATTTTAAACTTTCTTTGGAGGAATTTATAATATTTTTAAACATCCTATAAAGTTTAAATATTTCTAGAAAGTTTAAATATTTATAATATTTGAACTTTTAAAAGTTTCAATAATTATAATAATTTAAACTTTTAAAATTTTTAAATTTGGACGCCTGATAAATCAAGCTTCCTGCTCATTCGTAGTTGGAAGCATATTAGTCTTATTTATAGTGGTTTTCTGTCATTGTCTAAAATTTTCTAGCTAATGTGGGACGTTGTAAATACACTTATTTATAAGTATTTATAATATATAAATTTAACATAATTTCAAAAATGTTAAATATTGAGTTGTCTGATCTCAATTGGTCGTTTAATATAGAAAATTCTACAAATTTAAGAAATGTTAATGAATGACATGTTGAATTCCGATTGAATGTTTTTAATATTTTTAATATTTTTAAACATCCCATAAAGTTTAAATATTTATAATATTTGAACTTTTTAAAAATTGTTAGAGTTAAATATTAACAATACTTAAACTTCTTATAGAGTTTAAATATTTGTAATATTTTAAACTTTCTTTGGAGGTATTTATAATATTTTTAAACATCCTATAAAGTTTAAATATTTCTAGAAAGTTTAAATATTTATAATATTTGAACTTTTAAAAGTTTCAATAATTATAATATTTTAAACTTTTAAAATTTTTAAATTTGGACGCCTGATAAATCAAGCTTCCTGCTCATTCGTAGTTGGAAGCATATTAGTCTTATTTATAATGGTTCTCTGTCATTGTCTAAAATTTTCTAGCTAATGTGGGACGTTGTAAATACACTTATTTATATGTATTTATAATATGAAATTTAACATAATTTCAAAAATGTTAAATATTGAGTTGTCTGATCTCAATTGGTCGTTTAATATAGAAAATTCTAGAAATTTAAAAAATGTTAATTAATGACATGTCGAATCTTGATTGAATGTTTTTAATATTTTTAATATTTTTAAACATCCCATAAAGTTTAAATATTTATAATATTTGAACTTTTTAAAAATTGTTAGAGTTAAATATTAACAATACTTAAACTTCTTATAGAATTTAAATATTTATAATATTTTAAACTTTCTTTGGAGGTATTTATAATATTTTTAAACATCCTATAAAGTTTAAATATTTCTATAAAGTTTAAATATTTATAATATTTGAACTTTTAAAAGTTTCAAAAATTATAATATTTTAAACTTTTAAAATTATTTGGACGCATGATAAATCAAGCTTCATGCTCATTCGTAGTTGGAAGCATATTAGACTTATTTATAATGGTTCTTAGCCGTTGTCTAATTTTTTCTAGCTGATGTGGAAAGTTATAAATACACTTATTTATCAATATTTTAATATAGAAATTTAACATTATTTCAAAAATGTTAAATATTGAGCTGTCTGACCGCGATTGGTCGTTTAAAAAATATCTTAATATAGAAAATTCTGGAAATTTAAAAAATGTTAATTAGTAACATGTCGAATTCCGATTAGATGTTTTAAATCCTAGGTGGACAGCCTTAGGAGCTTATAGCTTCTACTTTTATTAGTATAGACTAGATTTTGAACCCATGACGCGTGGGTTTATTTGATATATTTTGATGAAAATTATATATGACTGATGACGGTAATAAAATATTATCGTATAAAAAAATTATATTAATATTATCATTTCCATTGTCAAAATTTGTGGTAATTTTCATTGTTACTTTTACCGTCTGGTTCTTCGTTATACTCTTTTTCTTCTTCTTCTTCGTCAACTTCTTCACATTCTTCCACTGAAAAACCTTTTTTTAGACTACCACACAACTTGTTAACCCATCAAACTCTAAGAACAAAATTATTTCTTTTCTCATAAAATTTTTGAAATTCATGAAGAGCAGCATAGTCAACACATGCATCCAATTATTGATAATTTTATCCATATACTTATTTGGTTTTAGATCCACACGTTTAGAATCTTCTCCAACCAAAATCCTTACTTTGTTTATAATATTTCAAAAACATAATAAAATATACTAATAATAATTTATTTAATATGAATCATATGATATATAGAAATATGAGTACACTATAAAAACATATTAATTATAAATAAATAATATCAATTATGTTATATCATCAAATAATATCAACTGTATCATATTCTCAAATAACCATAACCGTATATAATCGTAACCGCTTGAACCGGAACCGTATTTAAACGTAACCTTTTGACCGTTTATTAAATAGTTATGGTTAAGGTTAAACAAAATTTCTAACCATAACCAATGGTTAATAAACCATAACCGTGACAACCGTAACCCTGGTCATGCCTATGTATAGCTAATAAAACATGTGTGTTTGTCGGCCATCTTTCTTCTTTAAACCCCAAAACTTGACTTAAACATCAAATTAAGGTCTTGCGATGTCAATCCTTCTTCCTTAGATCCAAAAATAAACAATTAATGAAAAAATATCAACTCATCTATAAAATCATACACAAAAATATGTTGTATAGCTCATAAGAAATAAAAAGCACAAACGTAGATAAATAAGATAATTTATGTTTTACATAAATATTTATAGTATTTTAAACTTTTAAAAGGTTTTCAGATATAATATTTGAACCTTTCAAAAAGTTTTAATATTTTTAATATTTTAAACTTTTTCAAAATTTTAGAATTATAATATTTAATAACTTTTTAAAAGCTAAGAACAAATATTAAAACTTTTAAAAATTTTAAATATTATAATATTTTTTTTTAACTTTTTAAAGATTTAATTTGATCAAATAAAAAACCGGATCAAACCGAATAAAACTTTTAAATTTGGACGCCTGATAAATCAAGCTTTCCTGCTCATTCGTTGTTGGAATGAGCAGGAAAGCTTGATTTAATATTTTAAACTTTTAAAATTTTAAAATTATAATATTTAAAAACTTTTTAAAAGCTAAGAACATTTAAAAGTTTTAATATTTATAATATTTAAACTTTTAAAAATTTTAAATATTATAATATTTTTTTAAAAACTTTTTAAAGTTTTAATTTGATCAAATAAAAAACCGGATCAATCCGAATAAAACTTTTAAACTTGGACGCCTGATAAATCAAGCTTTTCTGCTCATTCGTTGTTGGAAGCATATTAATCTTATTTATACTGGTTCTGAACCATTGTCTAAATCTTTTCTAGCCGATGTGGGGTACTCTACATAGTTCTTTTATTTCCATAAATTTCAAAAAAAAAATTTCAAAAAAATTCTACAAATTTAAAAAATGTTAATGAATGACATGTCAAATCATGATAGGTTCTTTAAAATAAATCTTAATATAGGAAATTCTGGAAATTTAAAAAATTGTTAATTACTGAGATGGCTAATCCCTATTGGGTGTTATTTAGCCGATGTGGAACGTTGTACATATTTTTTTTATTTCTATAGATTTTACTTTTTTTTTCTAAAAAAATCTTAATAATATAGATTGCTACTATATTTCCATAAATGTTAATTAGTGAAATATCTAATTCTTATTGGTTGTTTTAAATCCTCTATGGACACCTTTAGGAGTTTATAGCTTCAACTTTTTATTAGTATAGATATAATATTTTAAAATTTTTATGGAGGTTAAGTAATTGTAATATTTTAAAATATTCTATGAAGTTTAAATATTTTTAATATTTGAATCTTTTAAAAGTTTCAATATTTATAATATATTAAACTTTATAAATTATAGTTCTCTTAAAACCATTTAAAAGCTAAGAAATTTTTAAAATTTATAAATTATAATATTTTGAAACCTTTTTAAAGCTAAAAATTTTAAAAGTTTCAATATTTATAAAATTTTAAACTTTTAAAAGGTTTTGAAATATAATATTTGAACCTTTTATAAGTTTCAATATTTATAATATGTTAAAATATTAAAATTTATAAATTATAGTATTTAAAATCTTTTAAAAGCTAAGAACTTTTGAAAGTTTCAATATTTTATAATATTTAAACTTTTAAAATTTTTAAATATTATAATATTTTTTGAAACCTTTTAAAGTTTTAATTTGATCAAATAAAAAACTGGATCAAACCGAATAAATCTTCTAAACTTGGACGCCTGATAAATCAAGTTTTCCTGCTCATTCATTGTTGGAAGCATATTAATCTTATTTATATTTGTTCTGAACCATTGTCTAAATGAAACGACCGACCCTTTTTAAAAAAAAATAATAAATAATAAATATAATATAATAAAATAAACTACAACTAGTGGTCCCATACCCACTAGCCACCTAACCACAAACACATTCAACAGCGGAAATAACCAACCAATATTCAATAATAATCCAATAATAAAATATAACCATATTCCAACATAATCAATATCCAAAACAACAGGAATCATAGAACCAGCAACCTAGCAATGTTCTAATGATTCAACTCTAGCAACCTAGCAATGCCAGACAACATAAAACCGAGTCTCTAGAACATCCTCCTCTTCATTGCCTTGATTCCACGATCACACTTTGCCTTTACCTGCACCACAAACACATATTGCAATGCATGAGTATTTTATAAACACTCAGTAAGGCAATCCTCCCATCTACTGGGCTATACACACAAGCAATAGAGACATCTCTAACCATCAAACAACATTCAACAATCAACAATAACAAACCAGGACTCTGCATCGACCGATACCAACATGCATCGACCGACACCAGGTGGAGGTTGCGTCGACTGACGCAAGATCTGCGTCGACCGATGCAATGTTAACTTGCATCGACCGATGCAAGATATGCATCGACCGACGCATGCTCGACATAACACGAAAACCCTAGAGTTTACGCGTCATCCTCACATCTGCATCGACCGACGCACAAAGTGCATCGACCGATGCAATGCCGAGCATCGTTTTCCTCCGAAGCTTCTCGCCGGATCTTCGTTCCTGCAACCACGAAAACTCGATCCCAAGCCACAAGAAAGCTTCCCAACGTCCCAACTAACAATCTAACCAGCCTAACAACACATAACAAGCAAATCAGAGAGATCTCTAGCTTAGATAAGCCATGGTCATGCACTTACCTTTGCCACAGAAGAATCTGAACCTCTAGCAAGCAAGAACAAGCCTCTAGGAAGCTCCTACAACGATCCCAGCTACAGATCTTGTAACATCCGCGAACCAATTTTTAAGGTTTTGGTGTGGGTGTCGATCGACACCCTTAGTGTATCGATCGACACCATGTTTTCTGGTTTGGTCCGGTTCGTTTTAATTGCTGTTTGGTTCGGTTTGGTTCAAGGAAAATCCCTAAATCGTGTTATAAGTGGAGAAACGACAAATTAAGGTTTTTAGGGTGTCTTGTCGCCGTTTTCAGAGATAGAGAGAGAGGAGAGAGCTTATTGTGGTGTGAAGGAGATTAAAGGAGAAAGATCAGAATCGTTAGGGTTTGGGAGGAAACAGTTTCGGCATATCAACTCGTTCTCAAAGGTAATGAAATTTGGCAGGTTTATTTCCAAGTCTTTCATCGTCATTCGTCTTTTTACAGAAGTAGATTTGGATTTAAACTCGATGAGTTATTGGCAGTTTCGTGAGACACGTTTTCTCAGACGCGAGTTGGGACCATCGGAGATTGTAACTGAGATCGTGGTCTCGTGTGGTGCCTGATCGTGCTGAAATTTTGTGGGAAGCTTCGTGACGTCTAGGGGTAGCTTTTCACCAGAGCGATTTGATAGTTAACGGTTGGTTTTAATTTTAGGGTTTCGTCTTTGAGACTGTTCTTTTCTGATGTTTCTGTCCAGTTTTGTTATAAGTCGTTTTTGGTTGTGTGGCTTGTTGTAGGGCGTTTCTGGGCTGTTTCAGACGTTAGGAGGGTCTCAACTGGTTGTATTGGTTGTTATAATCAGTTGATAAGGTGAGTGCATGACCATGGCTTATCTAAGCCTGAGAATCCTTTGTTGTTCTTGCTTGATTGGTGGTGCTTTGTGGTGTTGTTCTTGCTTGATTGGTTGTGTTAGTGGTGTTGTTCTTGCTTGTGGTGGTTGTGTTATGGTTCTTATAGGTTCCTGAAGGTTTTGGGTGAGGTTGGAACGGATTGGAGATGATTGGAAACGGAGGTTCGTCGTTCGGATTCGTGCAGTTCGCGTCTGCGAAGGGAGTGTCGATCGACACCAGTTAGGTGTCGGTCGACATGATGTTTGGTCAGTGTCGATCGACACCTCTCTGGTGTCGGTCGACACCAAGTTGCTTGTTTCGTGATTTTTCCTGGTTTGTTGTGTTTGGTTGTCATTTGTTAAGCATTGGAATCTCAGTTGCTTGTGTGTATAGCCCAGTAGATGGGAGGATTGCCTCACTAAGTATTTGTGATAATACTTACGCATCTCAATTGTTGTTTGTGGTGTGCAGGTTTGTGACGTGGAATCATGGCAATGAGGAGGAGGATGATCTAGGGTCTCGTTTGTGTGTTATTGGATTTGTTGGTTATGTTGTTGGAACCTTGGTTAGTGTTATGTTAGGTTGCCGGATAGAATGGTTAGGAATGTTATTGTATTGATGATGTTGTTGGTTTTGTATTATTGTTATGTTTCCGCTGTGCTTAATGTTATTGCTGGTTTAATGTTGAGTTGTGATTTAGGTTGGTTAATTAAGTAGTATGGGATGCTTAATTATACATTGTATTTAATTGTTAAAAAAAAAAAAGGGGGTCGGGTTGTTTCAGATCTCACCAAGAAATGTCACCAACCTCCAAGAATCTCCCAAAAACGCTCAAGAACTCTCACAAAGCTTTTTCTCTCTTTCTTTTTCTCAAAAACGGCCACACCACCACGAATGAGACAAAACTCGCATCTAAGGGTTTTCCTTAACCCCAAAACGCAGCGTTTGACTTAAGTCAAAACGCACAGAATTGAACATGCATCGACCGATGCACCATCTGCATCGACCGATGCAACTCCCAAACCGGGATTCTGGTTCACGGATGTTACACTAAATAATTTTTAGTCAATATGGGATGTTGTATATAGTTCTTTTATTTCCATAAATCTAAAATTCTGGAAACTTAGAAAATGTTAATAAATGATATGTCAAATCCTAATAGGTTCTTTAAAATAATTCTTAATATAGAAAATTTTGGAAATTTAAAAAATTGTTAATTACTGAGATTGCTAATCTCTATTGGTTGTTTAAAATCCTATATGGACACCTTAAAAAGCTTATAGTTCATACTTCTATTTAGTATAGATTTATAAGGCAAAACCCAATAACAATAATCAACTTAACAAAATTAAAAAGGCCAAACCTAATAAAACTATGAGCCCAAACCAAGCGGCAACGGCAACGGCAACGATGCCCTAAAAGCACATGAACTTGTAGTTCTGATTTAAAATTAAACAAATATAGCACATGAACTATATAAATTTGACGACTGTATGAGCCGCCAAACCTATATATATAGTGGACATTAATATAAATGGAATAAATGTAAAGTAAGATATCATATTGCTTTTTGGCATGAAAAAAGTAATAGTAAATAATCTATATAACTTGTTTTTTGGTGAATCAATATAACTTGTTTGAAAACAAAGTAACATCTTATTAACATTCAAACTAGTGTGTAGCATCAGGATTTAGAGGTTCATAGGATTTGGATGAAGGCAAAGCGTGTAAGAATTAGTGTAACATCATGATTAGGTTAATATGATTTGAATTAGGAAAAGTCGTGTAAGAGGTTGGTTACCATGACTCGTCTTGTTCTGCTTTTTATGGGATCGCTTGTTCAGCATCCTCCTTGGCCTTTTATAGAATTCTTGATGTACCAAACCACTACTCTCTGTATTTCTTTGTCTAACAAACTATGATTGTACCACCATTCTTATTTTGGTGAAGTTTTCTGTTTTTTGTTTTCTCTTCTTTTTTGTTCTTCTTTTCTGATGTGTTCTTTCTTCTAGTTGATTTGATCGTGCTTATCCTATAAATTTAGAAAAGGTTGAACTTTTGAAAGGAATCTATAGTAACAGTATGGGTACAAGAAATCACACACATCATAAAGCACTTTCACCCATTCCTTCCTTGATGTTGTTTCTAGTCACCCCCTAGCACCGTAACCCGTGGATGATTTTTTTTTTATTACAGTTTTTCATATTAGTCGAATGAAGATGCGTAAATAGCTGAAACGAACGTGTGTTTCTCACTCATGCAAATAAAATACAACGTGTGTTCTTACAAATGAACTCAAATAGATAAGTCATTACAACTTAATCTGAAGAAGCGAGTTTAACTCAAAAAGGGTACCAGACATTTTATTTGAAGACCTTAGTTACCTTCAAGATATTAACAAACATCTAAATAATTGTCATTTGCTGATACTATCTAATTTTTAGCTTATCTTTGCTCGAACAAAAAAAACGAATAAATACTTGCAAAAAGTATTACATTTATTTTCAATTATCCATTAAAAATGAAATTAATAGAGTAAGGTCGCAAATCAAAGTATGCAAGATAAATCAATATATATAGTAGTATGATATGGAGTACAATGTCAACTTAGGGCAGCTCATATATACAAGACAGATTTCCTACAAATTGTAATTATTATTTGTCTTTTTATTGGATTAATTCCAGTTACAACGTATATTATTTTTAAAATGAATCAAATCCAGTTACAACGTATATTATTTTTAAAATGGATCAAATCTACCACGTATAATTTGGTTTCCATTCATAAAACTCTATTATTTAAAACGAAATATCATAATTGAACATTATCTCATATATCTATGTCATATTAGGAGCTGGAACCGAATAATCTTGAAGTATAGGCGAGAAATTATTTTTCAGGTATGTGGCCAGTTTAGCATTACCCTTTCGTTTTGGCACCCCTTCATGGCTTCATCTGATTTTGAAGTTTTCTTAGATATAATATTTAAATAGACGCCATACTTGTCGATAAAATATTGATCGAAAAACACACACACAAAAAGAATTAACCCTAGTCGAAGAGTTTACTTGTATGACTTTTGTTATTATGAAATCAATAAATCATAAACTTCTAAATTTGGAATTCTCAACCTGTTAAGTCGTTCAACTTAAGCAACCCAAAATAGATATTCATTTTTTTTTTGTCAACTAATCTTTGTGACGTTGAAATGTATAAATTTTACATTTTATACTATTAATTTTGAGTAGCATGCACGGATATTAGCAAGAATGGTATTGTTTTAACATTTAATTCAAGACATTTTGACATTTGGTTCGTCTATATATATTATAAAAACAAACGTGTACATATCTGATGAGAATCAAAGATTCGGACGTTTTCTTATCTATTTTCTCTACGGAAAAATAAAATAATAAATAATATATCCCAACACCTACCGGCATGATCATGATGGGTGTATAAAAATTATTTTAATGGATCATTATTTTGAATGGCAACCTTTTAATTAAACTTTGATTTTGTTTAGCTAAATATACTATACCCAACTAAGAACAGTATGAGTTAATAAAATGAACCGACACAAAAAATAAAGAAGAATGCTACGAGCCTAGTCGAGCTAGGTCCAACAGTGATATGGGACTAGGGTTATTCTTGTTTACGGTTAAAGGACCGGTTTATATTATATTTTGACTCTAGTTCACAACAATGTAGTTGATAGATTCTGCAAGTCCATTTCAACTCTATTACTAGAACGATATTGTTAGTTTTGGATCAACCGATCAAGTGACCACTATATCGTACATATTTGTATTAAGTCCATGCTGTGAGTTTTCGTATTAAGGCCTCTACAATTTGCATTCGCCCCTCCTCTCGAGCACCTATTATGAGGAGAATTTCAAAAACGTCATCACTTCGTCTAACTCCATTTGCTCATGTGCTTAATTATGTTGAGTGGATGGGCTGTGCGCCTGTGTTTTCTGACTTATGCTTCCAAATTTTTACTTTTCTTTTTGGTCATGGAACCATTTTAGGTTTATAATCTGGACTGTAAAGTCTGTAATCCTAAACTCTATTCATTTTTAATAAAATATTTACTTTTTTAGCAAAGAAAACATCGCACATGTTTTTTTTGGGTTCTTTCCCCCCAAAAGAATGTTCCACAACTTATTTGAGTTCAAGTTAACTTACATTTTAGATGACCATTATCTAATTTCCCAGTGTAAAACTCTCAAAACTATGGCATATATAAATTACAATGATACAAAGTTAATGAGTCACATTATTAAAATCATAATAACAATAAAATAATGATGATAAGACAAAGAATACAGTAGGACAAAAAAATAAACTTAATTTGATTTTTAATTAGTGTATGCATTTGAATATTCTTCTGTCTCATGGTTTATGCTTATAAATAGACAATTGATCAACACCAAGGATGAAAGTTATCACTTCTCTAATCTCTTCTGTTTTGCTTTAAATTCTTACAACTCTATTTAAACATTTCTCTTGTTACGTTTTAAAGGATGAAAATAATCATTTCTCTAATCTCTTCTATTTTGCTTAAATTTATCCACGAAGACTTCCGTGAGATTTATTCAAGAATGTCCCTCCTCGATCGTTTCCTACTTCTTGTAAGCTGTAACTCAACTTTAACATATACTGCACGTAGAATCACATCAACACACACAAAAAATATGGAACTGAATGAATTTAAATTGTTATGAATATTTCTTTTAATTATCACGCAAAATTATTATTACTATTATTATTATTTTTTTGTTGTTGCTTTCGGTAATTCGAGGTTTTTGATATATGTAAGATAATCTCACGATTATTTCCTAGTGACACATTAAGTTTGGATGGTTTACACATATAAGTATTTTTTGAAGTATTGTGAAAAATTGTTGATGCGATGTTTACATGGTGAAGATCGTGCATGGAGTGGATAAGATGGTTCCATGGCACAAGCTTCCGGTGTTCTTGGGTTTAGCCTATCTTGAAATACGTAGGCATCTTCACCAAGAATACAATCTTCTCAACGTCGGTCAAACTCCGGTTGGAACCCGGTTTGATCCTGCTAATTATCCGTACCGTACTGCTGACGGAAAATTCAATGATCCGTTTAATGAAGGCGTCGGCAGTCAAAATAGCTTCTTCGGAAGAAATTGTCCTCCGGTCGATCAGAAAACAAAGGTAAACTTTGACTTACATGTTTATATGTGTACAGCAAAAAGATGGTTTTGACGTTATACTACTTTTATTAATTTGATTAGTAGTAAATAGTAATATAAAAAAGGATATTGTTTTGAGATTTTTTTTTTTTTTTGAAGTTATTGAGGCCAGATCCTATGGTGGTGGCGACAAAACTATTAGAAAGGAGAAAGTTTGTCGACACAGGAAAACAGTTCAATATGATTGCAGCTTCTTGGATTCAATTTATGATCCATGATTGGATTGATCATCTTGAAGATACTCACCAGGTTCGTGAATTATTATTCAATTTGATCCCATTTACATACTTAATTATATAACGAAACAATTAAATTGGTTGGTTCTGGTTATTTATTGGTAACATAGATCGAGCTTGTGGCTCCAAAAGAAGTAGCGAACCAGTGTCCTTTAAAGTCCTTTAGGTTCTTCAAGACAAAGGAAGTCCCTACCGGTTTCTTCGAAATCAAGACCGGTTCGCAAAATATCCGTACACCTTGGTGGTAATACCACTAATACTTTTCTAACACAATTTATATAAATTATGAACCCTTTCTTAAAAAAGAACATATAACATATAAAATAAATCATTAAATCTTACATATACGATTCATTTTTTTCTGCTACATGCCCATGCATTTTTTGGGCTCCGTTTAGACTTTAGATTGAAAAGTTCAATTAATTTTGGGGAATTACTTGGTTTAGAAAATTGAATGGACATTTTTTTGGGTTTCGGTTGGTTATAATTACTAAATTTTGACTCATTTTGAATAAAAAATAAACATCCAAATAAAAGTACCTAGTGTTTTGTTTTTTTTTTCTTTCTGTTTGACTTCTTTTGGTTTCAAAAACACACGAACTGTTTATTTCTTAAAAAAATTGGTTTGGTTTCGATTTGATTTCAAATCTGTTTAAGCGACTCGTGGGACTAATTAAACACCCAACCTTAGCATGATACGTATAGACAATTAGACATATATGGACGTAGAGTCGTACGTAGACACATATCCATGCATAGAAACCATACATTATTCCCATAATACTATGATGACTATATAGTATATATATAATTCAAAGAATAATACATAAATTAGGGATTCGAGCGTCCTCTACGGAAGCAACTCAAAAACAATGGAGAGAGTAAGAACTTACAAAGATGGTAAACTTAAGATATCGGAGGACACCGGTCTCCTTCTCCATGATGAAGACGGTTTAACCATCTCTGGTGACATTCGTAACAGTTGGGTCGGCCTCTCTGCCTTGCAAGCTCTTTTCATCAAAGAACACAACGCCGTATGCGACGCCCTCAAGGTTCAGTATCTGTATTTTTTTTCTTCTTTTCTAAAATGTAAATTACGACTTTTTCACACTTATTAGTTATTACAATTTTTTCATACGGATTCTGAGATTCAGAACAGATTATATAAAAATCAATTCAATTTTAAACTCTATTCAATATTATAGGATGAGGATAGTGACTTGGAAGACGAAGATTTGTACCGCTACGCGAGGCTAGTAACCTCAGCAGTGATAGCCAAGATTCACACCATAGATTGGACAACCCAGCTTCTCAAAACCGACACTTTACTAGCTGGAATGCGAGCGAATTGGTGAATAGCACATTTTTTCGATCGACAAACTCGTTGTTACACATGTTGCAATCTAACAGTTTTAATATTAATGTGAATTTTTAGGTACGGACTACTAGGAAAGAAGTTTAAAGATTCTTTCGGACATGCTGGCAGTTCGATCTTGGGAGGTCTCGTGGGTATGAAAAAACCGCAAAATCATGGTGTCCCATATTCTTTAACCGAGGAGTTCACTAGCGTGTACCGAATGCACTCTCTCTTACCTGATCAACTCCAGATGCGTGACATTGATGTTGTACCGGGAACTAATAAATCACTACCGTTGATGGAAGAGTATAACTCTACCTCTGATCGCTCTATATATATCTCCCTTATTTTGAAACTTGCAAATCAAAGATTCTAAGAGATTTAGGTTTTTTTTTCCTTTGGATTCAGGATTTATATGGAAAATTTGATTGGTCGTAAAGGCGAACAAAACATGTCTCAGATTGGATTCACTAAGCTAATGGTCTCAATGGGTCACCAAGCAAGTGGAGCACTTGAACTGATGAACTATCCAATGTGGTTAAGAGATATAGTTCCCCAAGACCCCAACGGCCAAGAACGTCCAGACCACGTCGACTTAGCTGCTTTAGAGAGTAAGCCAATCTGATCTGAGCCGTTCATTTTTGTGTGTTTTACCATAGTGGTTTTGATAGTGGATTATCACGTGAATAATTTGGGTTGGTCGATTATTTTAGTCTACCGGGACAGGGAGAGGAATGTGGCACGGTACAACGATTTTAGGAGAGCTATGTTTATGATTCCAATAGCCAAGTGGGAAGATCTAACGGATGATGTGGAAGCGATTGAAGTGCTGGATGATGTGTATGGTAGTGATATAGAGGAGCTTGATCTTCTAGTTGGACTTATGGCAGAGAAGAAAATCAAAGGTTTCGCTATCAGTGAGACTGCTTTTTATATTTTCCTCATCATGGCCTCAAGGTATGTTATTTGCCTATTTGGTTGTTTTAAATTTAAAACAAAAATTTATAGGAAAATATGTAGTAGCATAGTAGAGCTTAATCTGATACTATATTTGTTAAACACATGTTAGGCGATTAGAAGCGGACAGATTTTTCACAAGCGAATTCAATGAGAAGATTTATACGAAGAAGGGACTTGAATGGGTGAATACCACAGAGAGTCTCAAGGATGTGTTTGATCGTCATTATCCTGAAATGACCGATAAATGGATGAATTCCGAAAGTGCATTTTCAGTATGGGATTCTCCACCGGTTACTAAAAATCCAATCCCTCTCTATCTCCGAATTCCTTCTTAGATCATTTTAGTGTGATCTATGCTCTTTGAATTCTTTTTTTTAATAATTAGTATATGTTGTTTGTGTGAGCTGTGCCTTATAAGCTATTGATATTATTCATGTATTATATAAATATTCATATAACAATAAGTTGTTTGTAACCCTGTTTTGTTATATAACTAGATTCGGACCCTGCGGGTTATGTTAATAGGCGTATTTAATCATAACTTAATTGAAATCATACCAATTGACATAAAAACAAAAATCAAATATTTTCAACAATGAAACACGATGCAGGAAACTCGAGCTTGAATAAGTGTATAATCTTTTAAAGTATACACAAACAACCTTGATATGTGTACAAAATCTTTTAAATATCCTATTAACCGACCGATTTTGAAAAAGAGAGCGCAAAAGCTATGATAACTCCACCAGGAATGTTGGAAACCCAGTCAACCATATATCAAAAGAACTCAGCCCTTCTGGTTTCCTCATCTTTTGCATCGGGGTAAGTCCCCACAATCTCGGCTTCATGTTTATAGCTTCACTACATATATTTCTCCATCGTCTCGACATAACACTTATCTTCAAAGCATCTTTGAAGGGAAAAATTGATATTATCATGACGAGAAAGTAGTTTGATAACCTCGAATTTTTTTCAAGTGGACTACTCGAATTCATTCTTAATGATTCATGAAAAAGATTTTGTGTGTTTATTTGTTATCTAGAATAAAAAATCTCTTTAGATCGATAACAAATAAACAAACACAATCTTTCACTTGAATCATTAACAATGAACTCAAGTAGCATCATTGACAAAATTTCATTGTTATCACACTACCTCCTTATTCTAATAATATCAAATTTGCCATTTAAAGATGCTTTGAAAACAAGCGTTTTATTGAAACGCTGGAAACACATATGTCGTGAGGCTAAAAACATCTCTTTCAATGAGGCCGAGATCGTGCAGACTTACCTTGATGGTGATGATGAAAAAAACTAAAAGGGCTGACTTTGTTTGATATACGGTTGATTGGGTTTCCAACTTTGCCGGTGGGAGTAATCAAAACTTTCGAGCTCTCTTTCTCTAAAGCGGGCGGTTTCGAAACAGAGACGAAGTCACTGATCGAATTTGCAGCCATCAAAAAAGCAGTACCACATAGACTATATGCGGTGATACCACATAGAGTTGAGGGCTCATTTCTCATTAAACATTTATTTCTTTATAAATTGTTCGAAATGGAAGCAGTTTTCTCTGTTTTTTCTGGCCATTAAGGATAAGAACCTTAAGGATATGTTTTCTCTTTGTTTATTTTTCATCGTGTGTTATGTTTTAAGCTTGTGGATGTGTAATGTTATATAGTGATAAAAGGGGTGCAATATATTATTCCTCTTTTCAGTGATTGACATTTAAAAAGTCTTTTAGTCGCCGGGTCAACAAATCAATCGTGGTCAACATATTAATGGCAATAAATTATATCTATAGATAGATATGATTTTATTTTATAAATATTGTATTATTCTAAATTGTAATTACTATCTAAACTAGATTTTTACCTATTTTTTTTCTTGAAAAGAATAATGTAATTTGTTTAGTAAATCAACTATATACTAGGAGATATCCCGTGCTTTAAGTACGGGTCAACATTTAAAAAAAAAATATATAATATAATAATAAAAGTTATTGTTATATATTTTTCAAAAAGTTATTTTTTTTTGAGAAAATACTTATTTTTAATTGTTCTGTAAATCTATTAGTCTATTTGAATACTAAGTATTTTGAAATATTATAGTATTTTATTTTTGACGTATATTACAGTTTTATATTGTTTGTTTGTTATATTTGCATCATTATTTTGTGAAATATAAAGTAGTAATTTTAATATTATAATTGTGAGCAAATAAAAATTATTAATTATTATTTATATAAATTTAGTTTTACCAACCCACCAGTGTGAAAATTAAAACATACATTTTTTATAGATTGATTAATTTATATTTATTTTTAAAAATTTAAATCACAACATATGCAGAAAAAATTCTGCATTTTATTAATCATAAGTCTTATATAAAAATTCTAAACAATTTGTAAATAAAATAAAATAAAGATGATAGGAGAATCA
Organism: Camelina sativa; assembly: GCF_030686135.1. NCBI lineage: Eukaryota > Viridiplantae > Streptophyta > Magnoliopsida > Brassicales > Brassicaceae > Camelina > Camelina sativa. Next base: position 19,480,053 of record NC_141899.1, on the reverse strand, counting down.
TAATTTGAAAACTTAACAAAATTTTCAAAATTTAGTTATTAAAAATAATTATATTGTATATTTGGATATAAAATCTTAGTTTTAAAAATTATGATTGGTTTATTTAAAAAAAAAATTATTTAGTAATTTCGTCCAAAATTGATTAGAGAGAGAAAATATTTTTTTTAGATTTTTTATATTTGATCTGTGAGTGTTTTTTATTTTATTTTTAATTATTTATATTTATTTAAATTAATTAATTAAGCTTAATTAAAATTTTCTAATGGCAATTGAATGTAATTTTTTACACATTTTAAGGTTAGTTTTATATTTGTACTTCCCAATTAATATAGTAGGATTTGACTAATACTTTTTTAAATATTTTATATGTATTTTTTTTTCAAATATTTTATATGTATATCCGATATGTATGTATATTTTTTAGTGTTCAATTACCATGTTTTAGTTTACTGGTTTAAAATCTATGAGCGATTTTTTTTTTGTACACCATGAAATTTCTTTTCTTTTTTGCAACCAAACACTATTTAGAAAAGAACTCTACGGTTGGTAGTCCAAACCGGAGAGAAAACATTTACAAAGGAAATTGCTGAAATTAAAGATCTAGACGACCGAACAAGACAATCTGGAGATTGTCTGGCAGATGGATTTTCTTGCGGATTGACCATGAGAGATTTTATAGAGTGAGTTCATTAAGAAGTGGATATGTAAAGAAATACACTGTTTTTTTTTAATTTGTAGCTAATTAATAGTATTTTTATTATACATATAAATTTAACTGTTAGTGAAGGACAATTTAGCTTTCTCATTTTCATTGATTCATATATAAATAATCTAACACTTTAGTATAATTAAAAAAGTCTCAAAGACAAAGCAAACTTACATGCAGATCCACTCAAAAAACTCACCATAATTATGAAACCAATATAATTACGTCAGCGTAACTAAAGTCAATAAAATAAATAATCTATCGCAGTAATATTGTATTAGACAAAAAGAGTTATGTTGATTGTTAGCTTATTAGATATATATGATTTTATCCTATAAATATTGTATCATTCTAAATTGTAATTACTATATAAATGCAAAAATCATCATTATAATTTTTAAAAAAATTGTTTAAGTAGGGATCGACTAGTCAAAATCAAATTTTGACTGAATCTTGTTTGTGTGTAATTAATACATCTTCAAAATAAATAACTAAATTCAAGACTGAACACTGAAAAAACTGTAAATTAGGAAAAATATGGAAAGAGATACAGACCTTTACTTAGGAAGTCACAATGAAGAATCACAACGCTATATTTTTTCATCTTTTTAACATTTTCATACACTATATTTTACTTTTAATCTAATTTTGAATACAAATTCTATAATTTCACAGTTTTAAAATAAATCATTAAATTAAATAGAAAACTGTAAGAAACGCGCTTTGTCTTAAATAGAAAATTTCACAGTTTTCAAATTTAATTACCAAAGATTTGTCTCTTTAAAGATTTAATCTTTGGGTAATGAAGCAGACATTACCAATGAATCTTTGACTTACTTTTTTGTTCAAATCTTACTTATAATATCAAATCTTGGTAAAATCACAAATATTTGAAATTAAAAATTTTAAGTAACTACATCAACGAGGTCTTGTTTGAATAACACTAGGTTTTCACCCGCGATACACCGCAAGACTAAATTATAAATTAATATATTTTAAATAATAAATTTTAATTTATTTAGTTTTCAAATTCCCAATTAATTAACTTTTATCTAATTAATTTATAATTTTGTTTAGAATGTTTTTCTTCTTCTTACGTATTATACAAATTATAACCTAATTACATTAAATTTGTTATTAGATAGAATATAAAATTTTAAAACACTTAGTTTTGTTTTCTATAATTAAACAGAGGTATATGCCTATATGGTATGTTAGTGTATATTTTTATTTGTATATAAATTTTTTTTTTGGAATATTAAGAATGTGTTGTAGTATGTGTAATAATTTGTAGTTCATATATTAAATAATAGTTAATTTTCCAAACTATGACTATAAATCTATAGTATATAAAATAAATTAGTAGTCCAAACTCGCCATGCTAGGCGGATCACACAATATGTTCAAAGATTTTTAATCTGCAAAAACTCATCATACGAAACCCGTGAAAGTAAAATATAGTATGTGAGGCTAAAAGTCATTTTTTATCAAATCAGTTTTTCAAATTTTTAAAGAACAATACTTCTTCACTCACCTCCTTATAAAATAAGAAAATAAAATATGTATACATTTACAATTATGTTTGTTACCTTTTAAAACACTTAGTTTTTATATATAAAAAAGAGTCGAATATAAATAGAGTTAATTTGTTTATTAAATTAATTATTTAGTACCATTGACATGCCTGTAAATAAGTGCCAACTTCAGGATTTATTTATAAATGTCTCCAAAAATGTATATATATAGATTACTAGATTTTGATATTTCATGATTTTTGTGGTTACAAACTAAATTTATCAAAATAAAATTATAAAAGTAGATTTTATTTAGCTTAGATCTTGATCATATTTTATCGTATTGATATTATATTTCTCCTATATGTTCATATTTTTAAATACTAACTACTTAGACTTATTATGATGAAAAACAAGTAAATTTCTTAAATACTGAATAGTTCTATTTATTTATTATTATAAAATTAATATATAACTGCAAGGTTTATGTACATTTTACTTATAGAATAATAAGAGCCCATATTAATGAATTAAATATTGCAATTATGATAAATACTGGGAATTTATTAGTATTTTAGAAATCAATTATATTAAACGAGAAGTGAAAACGTCCCACATTCAATCTCAGCAAAATTTTACCATTTTGCCATTAATAAAATTGCCCCTGAACTTAAAATATTTTGCCTCTGGACGTAAATTTACCTATTTTGCATTAAAAATAAATCAAAAATCGGTTTAGAAATAATCTAATTGCATAAAAAGTTATTTGCAAAACTATAATTTGCTAATTTAATCCCTAAATTTCCTGGAAAACACCCTTTTTACAACTATAGTTCTGTTTTATACTACAAATTCTACAGATTTGAGATAATTAATGGGCTTAGATTGTTTATAGATTAATGGGCTTCTGCAGAAAAAAAAAACCCGACGACAATACATCTCCTTACTGGAAACCCTAAAAAGATAGGTCATTTACAACTATAAATACAATGCTATCGTTTTCTTTCACCATAACTCAACAAAGAAAAAGAAAAAAAACTCTATTCTTTTGAATTTATAGTTTTATCGATTTCAATAATTCTTTCATCATGTTCTCAAATTTATATTTGTATTCCGATCTTGATGTTTTTTATGATTCATCGACTGATCCTGTTTATTTTCCTGTTCATATAGTGGTTTCTTGGAAAGCAAGATCCAGTAATCATAACACTTTGGTTGTTGTTGGTTCACCTTACAAAAATGTATAATATGCTTTTTTGGTTGAGGTTTTACGTTTAATTCTTTAATCATGTTCTCAAAAAATTTTATTTGTATTCTGATTTTATATTTTTATGATTAATCGACTGATTCTTTTTATTTTCCTGTTTGTATAGTGGTTTCTTGGAAAGCAAGATCCATAAATCATAAAGCTTTGGTTGTTGTTGGTTCACCTTACAAAAAAGGTATAATATTGTGCTTTTTTTGGTTGAGGTTTTACGTTTAATTATTTAATCATCTTCTCAACATTTTTTATTTGTATTCCGATTTTCTGTTTTTATGATTAATCGACTCATTTTTTTTTTTTTTTTTCGTATAGTGGTTTCTTGGAAAGCAAGTCCATAAATCATAAAACTTTAGTTGTTGTTGGTTCACCTTTCAAAAAGGTATAATAATTTTGCTTTTTAATGAGGTTATAAATTTAATTCTTTTATTATGTTCTCAAAATTATAATAACATTCAAAAAAAAAAAAATCTTCAATCGAATATTTATAATATATTCTTATATTTATCTTCCATCTTTTTAAAGAAATATATTGCATATGGATCTTATATTCTTTTATTTCATGTTCATGTAATAGATAATAATTATTTACATAAGTATCAAGGACCAGATTAATCGATCAATAAATTTGTTTCTAATTAATATCAGGTATTATTTATATAATCGGAATGATTAACGTGTTAAATTTTATTTCTAACATTTAAAATTTCTTTTTCATAAGTTGATTACACTTGGATTGCCACATTTGCAGGAAAACTATGATCTATAATAGCCATGTATATTTTTGGGAATATAGAAACGAAATTGTTTAATGTTTATCTTTAGCTTAAATTTCATGTAGATTATTTAAATAACCATGTTATATGAGAATTGATAATAATTCCATGTTTTAATTATTATTTTTCTTTATAAAAAAAATATTGAACAGGTTAAACCTAAAGAATACTACAATGAAGATGGTCCTGAGGATGATGTTATGATTCTTTCAACGACTACAACAACTAAATTCTCAGATTGGATTATATTCAATACACAAGCTCCTCAAGCCAAAGAAATCGCTTATGCTGAAATTTCAAACCCATCCGTTTGGTATCATAAAGACATGATGTGGAAGATAAGATGTAAGAGAAGACAATTTTTTCACCGTACAATATTCCTATAATATTTGTTTCTTTAATTTAATCTAATTTTTTAATTGTAATATTAAAGCTTATTCAATTTAATAACAATAGAATTATTTAATTTATGACTTTTGTATAATAGAATCTTAAATTTTTAATAAAGCTTGGATTTATGAAAATATTTATTTATAAAGGTTTCTGATAAAGTTCTAATTTATTCTATAATAGATTAATAAATTATACATAAATAAATGACGAAATAATCATGTATATCTTCAAATTTTTGAAATTCGGTAAATTTAAAACGATAAATATGTAAGAAAGTTTTATAATAGGAAAACTTACTCTTCATTTTTTATTTCAAAAAAAGTTCAGTGTGCACGTTGTTAGCCGAAAGGTACCCGGAGCTTTCAACAAGCACCAGACGTCCTGAAACGACCGACCTTTTTTTTTTTTTAATAATAAATAATAAATATAATATAATAAAATAAACTACAGCTAGTGGTCCCATACCCACTAGCCACCTAACCACCAACACATTCAACAGCGGAATAACATAATCAATATCCAATAATAAACCAATAATAACCAATAACAAACCAATATTATAGCAAAGGCAATATCCCAATATTAAACAACAAGAAACAAGGAACCAGCAACCTAGCAATGTTTCTAATGATCCAACTCTAGCAACCTAGCAATGCCAGGCAACATCCAATCGAGTCCCTAGGACATCCTCCTCTTCATTGCCTTTGATTCCACGATCACACTTTGCCTTTACCTGCACACCACAAACAACAACTGAGATGCGTAAGTATTATCACAAATACTTAGTGAGGCAATCCTCCCATCTACTGGGCTATACACACAAGCAATAAGATCTCTACATGCCACAAACAACAATCAATAAAACAAACCAGGCAATAAACAAAGCATGCAACATCCATCGTAACTGGAAGAGGGGTGTCGACCGACACCAGATGGTGTCGATCGACACTGACTATCTGGTGTCGACCGACACCAAACTGGTGTCGTCCGACACCCTGCCCGACACTCCCGAAAACCCTAGTTTGTGTCGACCGACACCTCCACATGGCATCGATCGACACTAGCCAAAGTCTCGAGCCGTCCTTGCGTTGGTGTCGACCGACACCCTAACTGGTGTCGACCGACACTGATGCCGAGCAGCGATTTCCCTCGATCAGAAACTCTGAATCTCGCCTCCAATCTTCTCCAATCCGCTCCATGCGCTCCCAGAAGCCAAACCCAGCCCAGACAGTGACGAAATACCATAGAGAACTCAAAGAAACAACCACATAAGCACCAAAACACATAGAATCTAGAGATCTCAGCTTAGATAAGCCATGGTCATGCACTCACCTCTTTCAAGAAGATTCTGACCAACAAGAACGAATTCCCTCACTCCTAGCAAGCTTCTAACACCTTTCCAGCCTTAGATCTCCCAAGAACAGTAAGGAATCTCTCAAACTCTTCCCAAAAGCTCAAGAGCACTCTCTCTTTTGATTTTCTCTCAAAAACGGCGAATAACACAAAATAACACGACCCTAGGTCGTTTTCTACCTCTAAAAACTCGATTTTAGGGATTCCCTAAACCAACCACGCAAACCGGACAATTAAAATTGAACCGACCAAACCGGCCACAGCTGGTGTCGATCGATGCCTCACTAGAAGGTGTCGATCGACACCCTTACCAAATTACCAAAAATTGGTTCGCGGATGTTATAATTCTCCCCCACCAATCTAGATTCGTCCTCGAATCTCGAACAACCATCAGTCAAGGACTCCCGTGCAACCGTCTCCATGGCCCGCACTCCTCCGACCGAGCTACAGAAGGTCACCTCTAGGCGATAGACTCACGTTCCAGGCGTCATTTGCTCTTGACTTTTTGGACTTTCCTTTACTCCTAGGCCTAAACCTTGAGTTTTTATTGGCTCCTCATCAGACCTAAGTCTGCATGCCAAAATATATAAGGAAAAGTCCAAACTCGTCTCTCGGGTTGCCACCCTACTGCGCGCCCCCGGATCGTCATCCAAAGTCGATATACCAACCATACTCCCGAGCCACAAAGTCTCTGAATATGGCAGTACTAGGAGAACCGAAGTCCCCCAAGAGTCGCGAGCAAACGATTCTGAACACGTCTGAGTCCTAACCCTATCCAGGTTTCCTTCCCGTGGCTCGCGTAAAACATCTCAATGTCCTACCAACCATATATCCCCTCACCGGGATACCCCATGACCACACAAGGATCATATTCACGCCACAAAGGCCATCTGTCCCGAAGGACCGTCTGTCCCGAAGGACCATCAGTCCCGAAGGACCGTCTGTCCCGAAGGACCATCAGTCCCGAAAGACCGTCTGTCCCGAAGGATCATCAGTCCCGAAGGACCGTCTGTCCCGAAGGACCATCAGTCCCGAAAGACCGTCTGTCCCGAAGGACCATCAGTCCCGAAAGACCGTCTGTCCCGAAGGACCATCAGTCCCGAAGGACCGTCTGTCACGAAGGACCATCAGTCCCGAAAGACCGTCTGTCCCGAAGGACCATCAGTCCCAAAAGACCGTCTGTCCCGAAGGACCGCCTTAACAGGCACTCTGGCTAAACAGCCTGCCACAAAGGCCACACAATAACAAAAGAAATACCGCCACACACTGGCACACTGACTCAAAAGTCCGCCACTAAGGCCACACAAGCCCCTCCAAGGCTCTCCACCGCTAAAATGGACAAATTCCAACTCCCGAAAAACTGTCCATATTTAGCACTTCCCATTTTTGGAAACTTTCCACTTTTGGAAACTTCTATTTCAAGAAACTTTCTTCCAAAACCCCGCCTCACGGAAACTTTGTATCCCGAACACCACCTCATCTTGTTACTGATTCGCACAACCAACCACCCCAAGCGACCGAGTAACAAGAGAGATGGGCTGGAATACTCCATTCCCGCTCCAGCCACGGATTACAGATGGGACCAGGCTAAACAAGCTCAAGTCGCGGCTTGCTTCTCATACCACTTCTTGAACCTTGCCTTCATCCTTGCCTCAGGCTCCCAAGTCTGCTTCTCAACACCATCACAGTCCCACAGGACTCTCATCAAAGGAATCTTCTTCTTCCGAAGTTCCTTGATCCTCCTCTCGAGAACCCTCACTGGTCTCGCCTCCAAAGTCATGTTAGGCTGAAGATCCTCAGGAATCTTAGCCAACACCTCCTCTCCCTCACGGAGACACTTCCGCAACATAGACACATGGAAAACCTTATGGAATGCACGCATCACCTCAGGTAACTCCAATCTATAAGCCACTGGTCCAACCCGCTCAATCACTCTGAATGGACCCATATACCTCGGACTCAACTTCGTCTCTGACAATGACCTGTTCGGCCCCGCAACATGGCCATCTTGAGGTACACTCAGTCTCCTACCTGAAACTCAAGATCTCTCCTCCTCCTATCTGCATAACTCCTCTGCCTATCCTGAGCCTCCTTCATGTTCAGCTTGAGAACCCGAATCTTCTCTGAGGTCTCCTGAACAAAACTAGCACCAAACATGCTCCTCTCCCCAAACTGAGTCCAGCATAAAGGTGTACGACATGGCCTCCCATACAAAGCCTCATAAGGAGCCATCTTAATGCTCGCCTGATAGCTGTTGTTGTAAGCAAACTCTACCAGGTTCAGGTGATCTGCCCAATGACCACCCCAATCCAACACACACATCCTCAGCAAATCCTCCAGCGTCTGGATCGTCCTCTCTGACTGTCCATCAGTTTGGGGATGATAAGCTGTACTCATATGCACCTTAGTGCCCATCTCTGCCTGAAATGCCTTCCAGAACACCGAAGTGAACTTAGAATCCCTATCAGACACAATGCTCGCTGGCACCCCATGCAACCTAACTATCTCTCTCACATACTTCTTAGCCAAGACCGCTGCTCCATCAGTCTTCTTAATGGCCAGAAAATGTGCTGACTTAGTCAACCGATCAACAATGACCCAGATAGCATCAAAGGTCCGTGACACTGGCAAGCCTACCACAAAATCCATGGTGATCATATCCCACTTCCACTCAGGGATGGGTAAACTCTTCAGTAACCCGCCAGGAACCTGATGCTCAGCCTTCACTAGCTGACACACATCACACCTCGAAACCGAACTAGCTACATCCTTCTTCATCCCAACCCAATGATAGTACCTCTTGAGATCACGGTACATCTTAGTCGCTCCTGGATGAATAGACAACTTGCTCGCATGAGCCTCTCTCAGAATCTCCTGCCTCAACTCCTCATCCTTGGGCACACACACACGACCGTGCACCAAGATAGTACCATTATCTGAGACCTGATACTCTGAATCCACATCCTTAGAGGCATTCACCAGCCCCAAATCCTTCTCTTGAGCCAACCGCACTCTACTCAGAAGATCCGCTCTATCTACTGCTTCCAAACCCAACGGTTCCTGTAAAACAGCACACAAGCTCAAAGCACTGATCTCCCCTACCAGAGACTCCATCTCCTGCTCTTGAGCTGAAGCTACCCTCTTCCGACTCAGAGCATCTGCAACCGTGTTAGCCTTACCAAGATGATAGGCTATCTCTAAATCATAATCTGCCACCAGCTCCATCCACCGCCTCTGTCTCAAATTCAGCTCATGCTGAGTGAATATGTACTTCAGGCTCTTATGATCTGTAAACACCTGTACCTTTGCACCATAAAGATAAGATCTCCAAATCTTCAGGGCAAAAACTACAGCACCCATCTCCAAATCATGAGTAGGATAGTTGCCTTCATGCACCCGCAACTACCGCGAAGCATAAGCAATCACCTTCCCATGCTGCATCAGAACACAACCCAAACCCACTATAGATGCATCTGTATAAACCACATAGGGTTCTCCCTGCTAAGGCAAAGCCAACACTGGCGCAGTAGTCAGCATCTCCTTCAGGCTTGCAAAGCCTTCCTCACACTCTTCTGACCAGACAAAAGGAACATCCTTCCCTGTCAACTTAGTCATAGGACGTGCTCTGCTTGCAAACCCCTGCACAAACCTCCTGTAGTAACCTGCCAATCCAAGGAAACTTCTGATCTTTGTGGCATTCTGCGCTCTAGGCCAATCTCTGATAGCCTGAATCTTCTCTGGATCTACAGAAACCCCCTCTGCAGAAACAATGTGACCCAGAAAGCCCATCTCACGCTGCCAAAAACTACACTTGCTCAACTTGGCAAACAACTTCTGCTCCCGCAGCTTCTCCATAACTGCCCTCAAATGCACTGCATGCTCCTCAGGACTCTTAGAATAGACCAGGATATAGTCGATGAAAATGATGACAGATACATCCAGAAACTCCTGAAACACACTGTTCATCAACCTCATAAACGCTGCTGGTGCGTTAGTCAACCCGAAAGGCATCACCACAAACTCATAATGCCCATACCTCGTCCTGAAAGCAGTCTTCCTCACATCTGCCTCATCTATCGGTATCTGATGATAACCCGATGCCAGATCTACCTTGGAGAACCAAGTAGCACCCCTCAACTGATCCAACAACTCGTCAATCCTCGGGAGAGGGTACTTGTTCTTCACAGTGATCCGGTTCAAACCCCTGTAATCAATACACAACCGGAAACTCCCATCCTTTTTCTTGACAAACAACACCGGCGCTCCCCACGGTGACACACTTGGACGGATGAATCCCTTACTCAACAAATCCTCTAGCTGCTTCTTCAGCTCTGCCATCTCTGCTGGAGCCATTCTGTAAGGAGCCTTAGATAACGGTGTCGTCCCTGGTTCCAGTTCAATGGTAAAAGGATCCGACCGAGATGGTGGTAATCCCTGCAAGGACTGAAACACATCCTCAAACTCCTCCACTACCGGAATACCGCTAACCGTAGACTTCCCCACTGACTCTGGCATAGATATAGTAACCAAATAAGCCTCACGGCCCTTCTCGATCATCTTCCCAGCCTGAATGGCTGAGATCACGAGACTCCCTGAAGTCGGTCTAATACCCTGAAAAACCAACTTCCCTCCTGGACGCTCAAACTCCACTCTACCCCGATAGCAATCCAAATGCACCATATGCCGATGCATCCAATCCATCCCGAGAATAACATCATACAGCTCCACTGGACTGATAAGCAAATCCGCTGGCCATGACTCTCCTGCGATCTGAATATCAATTCCTCTAGCTCGTCCAATAACTCTCAGGAACTTGCCTCCCGCAATTCTAACAACTCCTGTACGTTCTCCAGGATCCCCGCAGATCCCCGCACACTCTGCACACTCTGGAGTAATGAAGCTATGCGAAGCTCCAGAATCAAACATAACGTGGGACTTAAACCCGCCCACCAACAAGGTCCCTACACAAACCTCATGTGTTGAGAACCTAACACTTTATCACAGGAACATAAAATCTGACCCTACTAAAATTCACAAAGATTAAGTACCAGAAATTATACCTGTGAGCGCTCCGGCACTAGTTCCACCAGCCTCTGCTGTCGTGTAAACCCGTGGCGCCTGCTCAATCTGTGCTACCTGCTGACCTCCAGGCTGCACCTGCTGCAACGCTGCCACTGCTGCCGGCTGAAACTTGGGACACAAGGGCCTGATGTGCCCTGGCTCCCTGCAATGATAACATAATCGAGCCCTACCGTCGAAGCACTACTCTTGGGACAACTAGCAATCTTATGATCCTTGCTCCCACACTTCAAGCAACTCGCACCACTCTGTGTCTGCGTAGCCTCCCACTTCCTCTTGGTTCCCTGAGCATGCCTACCGGCCCTGCTAGAACCACCCTGCTGCTGAGCCTTACTAGGCTGAACTGCTGGAGCTACCGCCACTGACTGTGCCCGGATATCCTCCTCAATCTCTGCTGCAGTCTCAACCAGCTCTGCACGAGTAGCATAACTCCTCCCTCTACAGTGAACTCTCAAGTCATCACGTAGAGCCCTCAAGAACCTCCTGATCTGAGCCTCCTCAGGCTCCATAGCCCGACCTCCATAACAAAGAAGTCGACTGAACTCCAAGTCCAGCTCCCGCACTGACCGTGTCCCCTGAGACAACTGAAGGAACTGCACCTCCAAACGATCCAATGCCTCTCTAGGAAAATACTTGCGGTTGAACTCCAAAACGAAGTCAGCCCAAGTCATCTCCCGCTGCACCCTCCTAGCAGCCACAGATCTCCACCACAACTCAGCATCACCACTCAAAAAGTAGACCCCTATATGTCCACCCAAAACTCCTCAGGACATCTCAGAGTGTGGAAGTTACGTTCCACTCTCGTCCTCCACGTATCCGCAGCAGTAGGATCTACACCTCCCGAAAACTGCTCAGTACGCAACCGACCCATCTCTGTCAACATGCTGAGATAACGAGCATGGACCCCCGCATCCGCAGCCACTGGCTGCCGCTCCTCCGCCACCACTGGTGGCACTACCTGAGCCTGAGCCGGTACCACTGGTGGTAACCGCGCCAACACCTCTGCTAGCATAGCCGCAAAGTCAGTACCAGGGATTCCACCCGCTGGGACTCCCACACCCGGGACCCTAGCATCACCGGCCACTGGAGCATCAATACCGCCCCCTCCTGCCACACTCACGGAATCCCCCGGAACATCCTGCGACTCGCCAACACCCTCAGCTGTCACACTCTGGTCCTCGGTCTCACTAACCACTGGGGCTCTGCCCCTACCACGACCACGTCCGCGACCACGTCCGCGTCCACGACCTCGACCAGCCACAGCATCCTCTCTAACCATCTGCACTACCATGAACATAAGGCTAAGCAAACAATTTCTATTATAACACATAAAACATAAATTCACCGTGGAATCACACACTCGGCTCGAAGAGGATGTTCTAGGACTCCATGCCACACACAATTTACTAATTCACATAATCAATCAAGCATGCAAATCCCAAACATCTACAACAGAAACCTAGTGAACCCAAACCTAGAACCGTAAGGGCTCTGATACCAAAATGAAACGACCGACTTTTTTTTTTTTAATAATAAATAATAAATATAATATAATAAAATAAACTACAGCTAGTGGTCCCATATCCACTAGCCACCTAACCACCAACACATTCAACAGCGGAATAACATAATCAATATCCAATAATAAACCAATAATAACCAATAACAAACCAATATTATAGCAAAGACAATATCCCAATATTAAACAACAAGAAACAAGGAACCAGCAACCTAGCAATGTTTCTAATGACCCAACTCTAGCAACCTAGCAATGCCAGGCAACATCCAATCGAGTCCCTAGAACATCCTCCTCTTCATTGCCTTTGATTCCACGATCACACTTTGCCTTTACCTGCACACCACAAACAACAATTGAGATGCGTAAGTATTATCACAAATACTTAGTGAGGCAATCCTCCCATCTACTGGGCTATACACACAAGCAATAAGATCTCTACATGCCACAAACAACAATCAATAAAACAAACCAGGCAATAAACAAAGCATGCAACATCCATCGTAACCGGAAGAGGGGTGTCGACCGACACCAGATGGTGTCGATCGACACTGACTATCTGGTGTCGACCGACACCAAACTGGTGTCGTCCGACACCCTGCCCGACACTCCCGAAAACCATAGTTTGTGTCGACCGACACCTCCACATGGCATCGATCGACACTCGCCAAAGTCCCGAGCCGTCCTCGCGTTGGTGTCGACCGACACCCCAACTGGTGTCGACCGACACCGATGCCGAGCAGCGATTTCCCTCGATCAGAAACTCTGAATCTCGCCTCTTATCTTCTCCAATCCGCTCCATGCGCTCCCAGAAGCCAAACCCAGCGCAGACAGTGACGAAATACCATAGAGAACTCAAAGAAACAACCACATAAGCACCAAAACACATAGAATCTAGAGATCTCAGCTTAGATAAGCCATGGTCATGCACTCACCTCTTTCAAGAAGATTCTGACCAACAAGAACGAATTCCCTCACTCCTAGCAAGCTTCTAACACCTTCCCAGCCTTAGATCTCCCAAGAACAGCAAGGAATATCTCAAACTCTTCCCAAAAGCTCAAGAGCACTCTCTCTTTTGATTTTTTCTCAAAAACGGCGAATAACACAAAATAACACAACCCTAGGTCGTTTTCTACCTCTAAAAACTCGATTTTTGAGATTCCCTAAACCAACCACGCAAACCGGACAATTAAAATTGAACCGATCAAACCGGCCACAGCTGGTGTCGATCGATGCCTCACTAGAAGGTGTCGATCGACACCCTTACCAAATTACCAAAAATTGGTTTGCGGGTGTTACACGTCCAATTAAATCTAAAGATCAGAATTAATATAGTTTGGTCACTTACACATATTTAACAGAAAATATACATATAAGACAACTCAAATAATTGTTATACACCTTTATTTTTAAAAATCATACTAGCAAAGGATAAAATTTACGATTCATATAAAATTTACAAATTTGAAATGATAAAGATGGAAATAACTATTGTTGAAAAAGAAAATTAACATATGTCAGAATATATATATATATATATATGTTATATATAATTACTTAAATAGATGATTATTTGTATGAGTATATTTATTATAAACTTAAAGTGATAAAGATGGAAATAAATATATTTTGGTTAGTCTTTTATTTAGATTTTATACAATCGATAGATTAGGATGTAAGTAAGTATATATTTACACATATCTATTATTATAATTTGTAACATCCGTGAACCGAAATCCCGGTTTGGGAGTTGCATCAGTCGATGCAAATGTTGCATCGGTCGATGCAAGGTTGAGTCTCTACGTTTTGACTTAAGTCAAACGCTGCGTTTTGAGTAAAGGAAACCTTTAAGTCGTTTTGTCTCATTAGTCGTGGGGAGCCGTTTTTGAGAGAAACGAAAGGAGAGAAAAAGTTATTGAGAGTTCTTGGTGATTTCTTGGAGTTTGGAGGCGTTTCTGTAGAGATCTGAGGCTTAGGACGTTGTAGGAGCTTCCTAGGAGCTAGGCCTGGGCATAAAAACCGTACCCGAATACCCAACCCGGAACCCGACCCAAAAAACCGGGTTCGGGTTTGCCTATAAAACCCTATTGGGTTCTATTTTCTAATACCCGTGGGTTCGGGTTAGGGTCGGGTAATACCCAGTACCCGTTTGGGTACCCAATAAACCCGAACATATAAACATATTCTTCTGTGGTTGTTTGAGGTTCAGATTCTTCTGTGGCAAAGGTAAGTGCATTACCATGGCTTATCTAAGCTAGAGATCTCTCTGATTTGCTTGTTATGTGTTGTTAGGCTGGTTAGATTATTATTTGGGACGTTAGGAAGCTTTCTTGTGGCTTGGGATCGAGTTTTCGTGGTTGCAGGAACGAAGATCCGGCGAGAAGCTTCGGAGGAAAATGATGCTCGGCAATGCATCGGTCGATGCACTTTGTGCGTCGGTCGATGCAGATGCGAGGATGGCGCGTAAACTCTAGGGTTTTCGTGTTATGTCGAGCATGCGTCGGTTGATGCATATCTTGCATCGGTCGATGCAAGTTAACCTTGCACCGGTCGACGCAGATCTTGCGACGGTCGATGCAACCTCCATCTGGTGTCGGTCGATGCATGTTGGTATCGGTCGATGCAGAGTCCTGGTTTGTTATTGTTGATTGTTGAATGTTGTTTGATGGTTAGAGATGTCTCTATTGCTTGTGTGTATAGCCCAGTAGATGGGAGGATTGCCTTACTGAGTGTTTATAAAATACTCATGCATTACAATATGTGTTTGTGGTGCAGGTAAAGGCAAAGTGTGATCGTGGAATCGAGGCAATGAAGAGGAGGATGTTCTAGGGACTCGGTTTGATGTTGTCTGGCTTGCTAGGATGCTAGAGTTGAGTCATTAGAACATTGCTAGGTTGCTGGTTCTATGATTTCTGCTATTTGGTTATTGGATATTGTTGATGTTATGATTATTGGTTATTATTGGATTATTATTTGGATATTGATTGGTATTGGTTATTCCGCTGTTGGTTGTGATTGTGGTTAGGTGGCTAGTGGATATGGGACCACTAGTTGTAGTTTATTTATTATATTATAATTATTATTTATTTTTTTTTAAAAAAAGGTCGGTCGTTTCATTTTGGTATCAGAGCCCTTACGGTTCTAGGTTTGGGTTCACTAGGTTTCTGTTGTGATGTTTGGGATTGCATGTCTTGATTGGTTATGTGAGTTAGTCAATTGTGTGTGGCATGGAGTCCTAGAACATCCTCTTCGAGCCGACTGTGTGATTCCACGGTGAGTTTATGTTTCTGTGTTGTATTGGAAATTGTTTGCTTAGCCTTCTGTTCATGGTGGCAAAGATGGTTAGAGAGGATGCTGTGGCTGGTCGAGGTCGTGGACGCGGACATGGTCGTGGTCGTGTTAGGGGCAGAGTCCCAGTGGTTAGTGAGACCGAGGACCAGAGTGTGACAGCTGAGGGTGTTGGCGAGTCGCAGGATGTTCCGGGGGATTCCGTGAGTGTGGCAGGAGGGGGCGGTGTTGATGCTCCAGTGGCCGGTGATGCTAGGGTCCCAGGTGTGGGGGTCCCAGCGGGTGGAGTCCCTAGTATTGACGTTGCGACTATGCTAGCAGAGGTGTTAGCGCGGTTACCACTAGTGGTACCGGCGCAGGCTCAGGTAGTGCCACCAGTGGTGGCGGAGGAGCAGCAGCCAGTGGCTGCGGATGTGGGAGTCCATTCTCGTTATCTCAGCATGCTGACAGAGATGGGCCGTATACGTACCGAGCAGTTTTCAGGAGGTGTAGATCCTACTGCGGCAGATGTTTAGAGGGCGAGTGTGAAACGTAACTTCCATACTCTGAGATGCCCTGAGGAGTTTTGGGTGGACATAGCGGTCCATCATTTGGTTGGTGATGCTCAGATATGGTGGAGATCAGTGGCTGTTAGGAGGGTGCAGAGGGAGATGACTTGGGCTGACTTTGTCTTGGAGTTCAACCGCAAGTATTTTCCTTGAGAGGCATTGGATCGGTTGGAGGTGCAGTACCTTCAGATATCTCAGGGGACGCGGTCAGTGCGGGAGCTGGACTTGGAGTTCAGTCAACTTCTTTGTTATGGGGGTCGGGCTATGGAGCCTGAGGAGGCTCAGATCAAGAGGTTTTTGAGGGCTCTACGTGATGATTTGAGAGTTCACTGTAGAGGGCGGAGTTATGTTGCGCATGCAGAGCTGGTTGAGACTGCAGCAGAGATTGAGGAGGATATCCGGGCACAGTCAGTGGCGGTAGCTCCAGCAGTTCAGCCTAGTAAGGCTCAGCAGCAGGGTGGTTCTAGCAGGGGCGGTAGGTATGCTCAGGGAACCAAGAGGAGGTGGGAGACTACGCAGAAGCCGAGTGGTGCGAGTTGCTTCGGTTGTGGGAGCAAGGATCACAAGGTTGCTAGTTGTCCCAAGAGGAGTGTTCCGACGACAGGGCCTCAGGTATGTTATCATTGTAGGGAGACAGGGCACATCAGGCCATTTTGTCCCAAGTTGCAGCCGGCAGCAGTGGCAGCGTTGCAGCAGGTGCAGCCTTGAGGTCAGCAGGTGGCACGGATTGAGCAGACGCCACGTGCTTACACGACAGTAGAGACTGGTGGAACCAGTGCCGGAGCGATCACAGGTATAATTTCTGGTACTTAAACTTTGTGAATTTTAGTAGGTTCAAATTGTATATGTTTCCTGTGATAAAGTGTTAGGTTCTCAACACATGAGGTTTGTGTAGGAACCTTGTTGGTGGGCAGGTTTAAGTCCCATGTTATGTTTGATTCTAGAGCTTCTCATAGCTTCATTACACCGGAGTGTGCAGAGTGTGCGGGGATCAGCGGGGATCCTGGAGAGCGTGCAGGAGTTGTCAGGGTTGCGGGAGGTGAGTTCCTGAGAGTGATTGGACGAGCTAGAGGAATTGATATTCAGATCGCAGGGGAGTCGTGGCCAGCGGATTTTCTTATCAGTCCAGTAGAGCTATATGATGTTATTCTCGGGATGGATTGGTTGCATCGGCATAGGGTGCATTTGGATTGCCATCGGGGTAGAGTGGAGTTTGAGCGTTCAGGAGGGAAGTTGGTTTTTCAGGGTATTAGACCGACTTCGGGGAGTCTCGTGGTCTCAGACATTCAGGCTGGGAAGATGATCGAGAAGGGCCGTGAGGCTTATCTGGTTACTATATCTATGCCAGAGTCAGTGGGGAAGTCTACGGTTAGCGGTATTCCGGTAGTGGAGGAGTTTGAGGATGTGTTTCAGTCTTTGCAGGGATTACCACCATCTCGGTCGGATCTTTTTACCATTGAAATGGAACCGGGGACAATGCCGTTATCCAAGGCTCCTTACAGGATGGCTCCAGCAGAGATGGCAGAGCTGAAGAAGCAGCTAGAGGATTTGTTGAGTAAGGGATTCATCCGTCCTAGTGTATCACCGTGGGGAGCGCCGGTGTTATTTGTCAAGAAGAAGGATGGGAGTTTCAGGTTGTGTATTGATTATCGGGGTTTGAACCGGGTCACTGTGAAGAACAAGTACCCTCTTCCTAAGATTGATGAGTTGTTGGATCAGTTGAGTGGTGCTACTTGGTTCTCTAAGGTAGATCTGACATCGGGTTATCATCAGATACCGATAGATGAGGCAGATGTGAGGAAGACTGCTTTCAGGACTAGGTATGGGCATTATGAGTTTGTGGTGATGCCTTTCGGGTTGACTAACGCGCCAGCAGCGTTTATGAGATTGATGAACAGTGTGTTCCAGGAGTTTCTGGATGTGTCTGTCATCATTTTCATCGATGATATCCTGGTTTATTCTAAGAGTTCTGAGGAGCATGCAGTGCATTTGATGGCAGTTATGGAGAAGCTGCGGGAGCAGAAGTTGTTTGCCAAGTTGAGCAAGTGTAGTTTTTGGCAGCGTGAGATGGGCTTTCTGGGTCACATTGTTTCTGCAGAGGGGGTTTCTGTAGATCCAGAGAAGATTCAGGCTATCTGAGATTGGCCTACACCGCAGAATGCCACAGAGATCAGGAGTTTTTTTGGGTTGGCAGGATACTACAGGAGATTTGTGCAGGGGTTTGCAAGCAGAGCACGTCCTATGACTAAGCTGACAGGGAAGGATGTTCCTTTTGTTTGGTCAGAAGAGTGTGAGTAATGCTTTGCAAGCCTGAAGGAGATGTTGACTACTGCGCCAGTGTTGGCTTTGCCTGAGCAGGGAGAACCCTATGTGGTTTATACAGATGCATCCAGAGTTGGTTTGGGGTGTGTTCTGATGCAACATGGGAAGGTGATTGCCTATGCTTTGCGGCAGTTGCAGGTGCATGAAGGCAACTATCCTACTCATGATTTGGAGATGGGTGTTGTAGTTTTTGCCCTAAAGATTTGGAGATCTTATCTTTATGATGCAAAGGTACAGGTGTTTACAGATCTTAAGAGCCTGAAGTATATATTCACTCAGCCTGAGCTGAATTTAAGACATAGGCGGTGGATGGAGCTTGTGGCGGATCATTATTTGGAAATAGCCTATCATCATGGTAAGGCTAATACGGTTGCAGATGCTCTGAGTCGGAAGAGAGTAGCTTCGGCTCAGGAGCATGAGATGGAGTCTCTAGTATGAGAGATCAGTGCTTTGAGCTTGTGTGCTGTTTCATAGGAACCGTTGGGTTTGGAAGCAGTAGATAGAGCAGATCTTCTGAGTAGGGTGCGGTTGGCTCAGGAGAAGGATTTGGGGTTAGTGAATGCCTCTAAGGATGTGGGATCAGAGTATCAGGTCGTAGATAATGGTACTATCTTGGTGCATGGTCGGGTTTGTGTGCCCAAGGATGAGGAGTTGAGACAGGAGATTCTAAGAGAGGCTCATGCGAGCAAGTTGTCCATTCATCCAGGAGCGACTAAGATGTACCGTGATCTCAAGAGGTACTATCATTGGGTCGGGATGAAGAAGGATGTAGCTAGTTAGGTTTCGAGGTGCGATGTGTGTCAGCTAGTGAAGGCTGAGCATCAGGTTCCTGGCGGTTTAGTGAAGAGTTTACCCATTCCTGAGTGGAAGTGGGATATGATCACCATGGATTTTGTGGTAGGGTTGCCAGTGTCACGGACCTTTGATGCTATTTGGGTTATTGTGGACCGGTTGACTAAGTCAGCACATTTTCTGGCCATTAAGAAGACTGATGGAGCAGCGGTCTTGGCTAAGAAGTATGTGAGAGAGATAGTCAGATTGCATGGGGTGCCAGCGAGCATTGTGTCTGATAGGGATTCTAAGTTCACTTCGGTGTTCTGGAAGGCATTTAAGGCAGAGATGGACACTAAGGTGCATATGAGTACAGCTTATCATCCCCAGACAGATGGACAGTCTGAGAGGACGATCCAGACGCTGGAGGATTTGTTGAGGATGTGTGTGTTGGATTGGGGTGGCCATTGGGAAGATCACCTGAACCTGGTAGAGTTTGCTTACAACAACAGTTATCAGGCGAGTATTAAGATGGCTCATTATGAGGCTTTGTATGGGAGACCATGTCGTACACCATTATGCTGGACTCAGGTGGGGGGAGAGGAGCATGCTTGGTGCTAGTTTTGTTCAGGAGACCTCAGAGAAGATTCGGGTTCTCAAGCTGAACATGAAGGAGGCTCAGGATAGGCAGAGGAGTTATGCTGATAGGAGGGGAAGAGATCTTGAGTTTCAGGTAGGAGACAGAGTGCACCTCAAGATGGCCATGTTGCAGGGTTCGAACAGGTCATTGTCAGAGACTAAGTTGAGTCCGAGGTATATGGGTCCATTCAGAGTGATTGAGCGGGTTGGACCTGTGGCATATAGATTGGAGTTACCTGAGGTGATGCGTGCATTCCATAAGATATTCCATGTGTCTATGTTGCGGAAGTGTCTCCGTGAGGGTGAGCAGGTGTTGGCTAAGATTCCTGAGGATCTTCAGCCTAACATGACATTGGAGGCGAGACCAGTGAGGGTTCTCGAGAGGAGGATCAAGGAACTTCGGAAGAAGAAGATTCCTTTGATGAGAGTCATGTGGAACTGTGATGGTATTAAGGAGCAGACTTGGGAGGCTGAGGCAAAGATGAAGGCAAGGTTTAAGAAGTGGTGTGAGAGGCAAGCCGCGACTTGAACTTGTCTAGCTTGGTCCCATCTATAATCAGTGGCTGGAGCGGGAATGGAGTATTCCAGCCCATCTCTCTTGTTACTCGTCGCTTGGGATGGTTGGTTGTGCGACTCAGTAACAAGATGAGGTGGTGTTTGGGGTACAAAGTTTCCGTGAGGCGGGGTTTTGGAGGAAAGTTTCCTGAAATAGAAGTTTCCAAAAGTGGAAAGTTTCCAAAAATGGAAGGTGCTAAATATGGAAAGTTTTACGGGAGTTAGAATTTGTCCATTTTAGCGGTGGAGAGCCTTGGAGGGGCTTGTGTGTGGCCTTAGTGGCGGACTTTTTAGTCAGTGTGCCAGTGTGTGGCGGTCTTTTTAGACATTGTGTGGTCTTTGTGACAGGCTTTTTAGCTAAAGTGTCTTTGTGACGGTCCTCTTTAGGACATTTGTTTGGCCTTGGTGGTGGTCCTCTTTAGGACATTTGTTTGGCCTTCGTGGCGGGCTGTTTAGCCAGAGTGTCTTTGTGACGGTCCTTCGGGACAGATGGTCTTTGTGACGGTCTTTCGGGATAGATGGTCTTTGTGACTGGCTTTTTAGCTAGAGTGTCTTTGTGACGGTCCTCTTTAGGACATTTGTTTGGCCTTGGTGGCGGTCCTCTTTAGGACATTTGTTTGGCCTTGGTGGCAGTCCTCTTTAGGACATTTTGTTTGGCCTTGGTGGCGGTCCTCTTTAGGACATTTTGTTTGGCCTTTGTGGCGGTCCTTGTGGCATGTATATGATCCTTGTGTGGTCATGAGGTATTCCAGTGAGGGGATATGTGGTTGGTAGGACATTGAGATGTTTTACGCGAGCCACGGGAAGGAAACCTGGATAGGGATAGGACTCAGACGTGTTCAGAATTGTTTGCTCGCGGCTCTTGGAGGACTTAGGTTCTCCTAGTACTGCCATATTCAGAGACTTTGTGGCTTGAGAGTATGGTTGGTATATCGACTTCGGACGACGGTCCGGAGGCGCGCTGTAGGGTGACGACCCAAGAGACGAGTTGGATTTTTTCTTATATATTATGGCATGCGGGTATAGGCGCGATGAGGAGCCAACATTTGGCATGCAGACTTAGGTCTGATGAGGAGCCAATAAGAACTCAAGGTTTAGGCCTATGAGAAAAAGGAAAGTCCAAAAGTCGAGAGCAAATGACGCCTGGAGCGTGAGTCTATGGCCTATAGGTGACCTTCTGTAAGATCGGTCGGAGGAGTGTGGGCCGTGGAGGCGGTTGCACGGGAGTCCTTGGCTGATGGTTGTTCGAGATTCGAGGATGAATCTAGTTTGGTGGGGGAGAATTGTAACAGCCGTGAACCGAAATCCCGGTTTTGGAGTTGCATCGGTCGATGCAAGGTTGAGTCTCTGCATTTTGACTTAAGTCAAACGCTGCGTTTTGGGTAAAGGAAACCCTTAAGTCGTTTTTGTCTCATTACTCGTGGGGAGCCGTTTTTGAGTGAAACGAAAGGAGAGAAAAAGTTATTGAGAGTTCTTGGTGATTTCTTGGAGTTTGGAGGCGTTTCTGTAGAGATCTGAGCCTTAGGACGTTGTAGGAGCTTCCTAGGTTGTTTGAGGTTCAGATTCTTCTGTGGCAAAAGTAAGTGCATGACCATGGCTTATCTAAGCTAGAGATCTCTCTGATTTGCTTGTTATGTGTTGTTAGGCTGGTTAGATTGTTATTTGGGACGTTAGGAAGCTTTCTTGTGGCTTGGGATCAAGTTTTCGTGGTTGCGGGAACGAAGATCCGGCGAGAAGCTTCGGAGGAAAACGATGCTCGGCATTGCATCGGTCGATGCACTTTGTGCGTCGGTTGATGTAGATGTGAGGACGGCGCGTAAACTCTAGGGTTTTCGTGTTATGTCGAGCATGCGTCAGTCGATGCATATCTTGCATCGGTCGATGCAAGTTAACCTTGCATCGGTCGACACAGATCTTGCATCGGTCGACGCAACCTCCATCTAGTGTCGGTCGATGCATGTTGGTATCGGTCGATTCAGAGTCCTGGTTTGTTATTGTTGATTGTTGAATGTTGTTTGATGGTTAGAGATGTCTCTATTGCTTGTGTGTATAGCCCAGTAGATTGGAGGATTGCCTTACTGAGTGTTTATAAAATACTCATGCATTGCAATATGTGTTTGTGGTGCAGGTAAAGGCAAAGTGTGATCGTGGAATCGAGGCAATGAAGAGGAGGATGTTCTAGGGACTTGGTTTGATGTTGTCTAGCTTGCTAGGTTGCTAGAGTTGAGTCATTAGAACATTGCTAGGTTGCTGGTTCTATGATTTCTGCTATTTGGTTATTGGATATTGTTGATGTTATGATTATTGGTTATTATTGGATTATTATTTGGATATTGATTGGTATTGGTTATTCCGCTGTTGGTTGTGATTGTGGTTAGGTAGTGGGTATGGGACCACTAGTTGTAGTTTATTTATTATATTATAATTATTATTTATTTTTTAAAAAAAAAGGTCGGTCGTTTCAATACACAAATTTTATATTATTAAATAATTTTATATATTTAGGAATATATAGCAATCTCTTAGGTTATATATATAGACGTCGGTCAGAGCTTATTATTGATATCAAATCTCAAATATTTTCCAAGGTTCTTAAAAAAATTTATTCATTCAACGCGTTTGAAAATCTAAATTTGATTATAATTATTGGTTTCGTTTAGTGCAGGTTATATTATGGTCGTGTATTCTCTGACTAATCATGTTTCACGTTTGACTCCTTCAAAATACGAATGGAAAATCTTATTGTGATGATTACTTGGTCGGTAAGTTACCTTTGCTCCATTATTTAAAATCTCTTTTAATTAACTTCTAATGTACTATGCACTATTTTGATATGAGTTTACGTCTTAAATTTTAAGATGTCGTCATTGGAAAAGTAACCAATGTTGGGTAATTCAATACTTGGGATCATATAAAATACTCCATGGTTCCGAATAACGGCAATAAGTATGAGCTTAGATCACAAAGTGATCATATTCGTCAGTTGCTAAAGATGTGTACAAGGAATTTAAAGATGCCTGCTTTGCATTGGGATTATTGGATGACGAAAAAGAATATATTTTAGCTATAAAGGAGGCAAGTACATGGTGTTTTGAGCCGTTTCTAAGGAAGTTGTTTGTCATTTCAGTGCCTCTCGATCTCTGAGTCGCTACAAAAGATATATTGTGCAAAGATATTTTGTATTTGCAAAGGAACCGTACGAACAACCAAGGTACATATATAGTTATTTTTATAAATATATATAAGAAAAGTTTAAGATATATTGGTGTACACAGACGTCTACGATTATTATTCCGATCATAAATATATCAACTAAAATCAAAATACTCTATAATGCAGGTCTAATGTTAAGTCAGGATCATATAACAAACCTATGTTTAGCTGAGATTGAAATGATTATGCGGTCTAATGGAAGCTCTCTAGCAACTATTATGAATATGCCTAAACCAGACCAACCTATGATGGATAATAATGAGAATAAGCTTCTCATAGATGAGAGGAACTATAAACGTGCTGACCAAAGAGAGGATTACGACAGGTTGTTACGTATGTCAACCGATGAGCAAAAAAGTGTCTTCCTAGAAATTATTGATGATGTGAATTGAAACAATAGAGGTATATTTTTTGTTCATGGATTTGGTGGTACCAGAAAACATTCTTGTGGAGTATTCTTGGTGCTGATATACGATCTAGGACTGATATTGTTCTTAATGTTGCATCAAGTGGTATAGCTGCTTTACTTATGAAAGGTGGTAGGATAGCTCATTCCAGATTTGGTATATCCATCAATGTGGATGAATATACAACGTGTTTGATAGATGGTCAATCCCATCTTGCCGAATTGATTAGAGAAGCAAAGCTCATTATATGGGATGAGTCTCCAATGATGAACATATTTTGTTTCGAAACGTTGGATAGGAGTTTGCGAGATATTATGAAGTGTGATCGAGTTTTCAAAACTCATACAATTGTCATCAGATTTTCAGTTTTTTCCCCTTAATGATATTACAATTTTTCATATCAATATTTAAGTGTTAAGTTTTTAAAAATGAAACGTGAAAACATCTTCAATATGTTAACATAAATTATATTTTGTACATGCAAGTGTGACAAACCTTATATTAAACTGTATTTATTCACATAATATTAGAATTTTTAATAATCAGACTAAAGGTGAGAAACTAAAAAGATTAAGACGCAACGTTTAGTCGTGACTCTTTATATTCTTACAAATCAAAAATCCTCTTTTTGTTTTTGATAACAGAGAAGATTCAAGAAAAAACCTAACTTGAGAAAATCATGAGTTCGATTATATTGCTGATCTGCTACGCGGAAGAACTAATTGGTGTATCAACGCCAAGGTTTTACATTCTTGGAGAGTCAGAGAGTTCTTTACCAAACAAGTTCTGCTTCTTGTGGATGTAAAGGTTAGGGTCGTTAGTTGAATGATTTTTACTTAAATTTCAAGTTCTAACAGTTATTGTATATAAGACTTCTTACACAATTGTTGTTAAATTGTGAAGGGTGACACAATTGAAGCTCCTTATTTACCCGATACACTCGCTGAACTCCCAAAATATATCGACGATGGTGAGTGGTACAGTATAAGAAATTTCAAAGTGATCAATCCAACTATGGGAGAGGAATACTCATCATCCTTATCAGATTAAATTTACGGATGATACCAATATGACGCTGCTCGAATCATTCGGTTCGAGGATTTGGATGACATATATCGTGGAAGAATAGATCATCCCATCTCTTTCGGTAATTATTTCTTTAATTGATTTTATATTATTTTGGTACATTCCGTCAATATAGTTAATTGGTATCTTTGTATTCGAAAAACTAGATTATTTTTAGGATTTATGAAAAGTACGACTTAAACTTTACCAAAAATAGATTAGCAACATTTTAGAAACCTAAATTCTGTCTATTTCCCAAATTAGATGTTTGTGCATGTATAATGGATGTGAAAGATAGAAGAACGCCTGCGAGTGTCATTGATATTAATGAAGTTGTTCTCATGTTGTTGAATGGCAGGTAAAAAGATATTTACTCTACCTTTAAGACAGTTACGTTTTAGAGTTGTCTCTGTTAAGATTTTTATTTATTTGATAAACATGTAGGTGTGAGACTGTGAAGTGTCATCTCAAAGACAACTACTATTCTCAATTCATGACCATATGGCAATCAAGCGGGTGCCATCTCATATACAAATCCAAACTTGTGTTATGTGTAATGCGGTTTATGAGGGTGGGAGAATATGAAGGTATGTAAAGTTCTGATATAATCATCATAAGGTAACCAATATATTCACTTAAAATTATAAATGTCTGTAGGTGCACCGTGTCTTGAAAACACCTTGGCATCTTCGAAGATCTTCATAAAACCAGAGTTTGACGGACTGGAGCATCACCAGGCTATGTAAGATGTAATTATGTATATTTAAACAAGTTTTGTATGATGTTAAAGTAAAATTTCTTAAAACACTTTATATATTTACAGGTCTGAATTTGCTGGACGTTATTACATAAACCATGTGATGAAGCAACAAGTGAAAGCTCAGGCACTCAAATGTAAAGAATGGGGTGTTGGCTGTTTATTTTTTCTCATTTTGAATGTCTATAAAATTTAATGTGTTTGTATTAACCGCTACTTGAAATCCAACTTTGCATTACTCTCATCTTTATTTTGTAATTGAGATAATACATTATAATATTAAACTATTGGAAATTGTTTACGCTTTTTAAAATTTTGAATTTACTTATTGAATTTCAATATTTGTTTACTACAGTTTAGTTGTTTATTTAAGAGATTCAATTAATATTTCACACTGAGAGTATTATTTATCTTTAGTAAGATAAACCTTTCTGTATATATGCAAATACAAAAAGGACTTAACAATCCAATAAAACATTTTAAACTTTTTCAAAAAATAAATACTATGTTTAAATATGTCAATTATTACATATTTAATCAGAAAAGTAACATATCATGAAATAACAAAACTATTATTATTAAAATCTTATTACCGCGCTTAAAGTGCAGATACCTCCCTAGTTTCAATTTAAATCATAAGTAACCTACCATTTAATTTTAATTAGTGGGATATTTGAAATATGGACAAAGTTATATGTATATATATATTATTGTTAATTTGTATGAAAAGTGCCAAAACGATATTTTTTTTGTAAATAAGATAAACTATTATTATTATAGATATTTTTTTTCTGTCGTCTTCATATGAATTTATGATTTTGTTATCTTCTTTTATACTTTTTCATAATATTTTTTTGTCAGGTGCTATATTTCTAACGTGATGTGAGAAGATAATACTGGTTGACACATTCTAAGAGAGTTCGCTAGGGTGTGTAAGGCCATGGTAGCTGTTTTCGCAACAGGGCTCAACAGATCTTCTATTGTGACTCCAGTAGCACGAGTTGTTGAGATAGAGTACAGTATTTTTTTTTTTGAGGATTTTCTGACTCTCGAATAAAGAAAACAAACCAAAATACTTGTTAAAGATTGCCAAGTTATTATAAGATATTTAAAACTCGGGAACACAAACCATAAATTTATCTATAGTATGTAGTGGGGAAAATGGCTAAAATCAACCTCAACTATTTTCCGAACACTTTTTCATACCTAAACATTAATATTCTGCAAATAACAATCTGAACGATGTTAAAATTCAAATTTTCTACCTGAATTATATGAAATGTTGTCAATTTTAACATTTGTTCGAATAATTTTAAAATCGGAGTTTAACATAACTGTGTTAGACGACATGTGACGTTCATGTGGCACTAGAACTAACTAAAACGACGTTGTTTTGGTCATTTTATAGCAACCACAACATACCAAAAATGATCAAAACAACGTTGTTTTGATCAATCTTAGTGCCAGATAGACGCTACAAATCATCTGACTCAGTACCGTTAAACTCTAATTTAACACTGCTCGAATTTATGTTGAAATTGACACATTTCATATTGTTCAGGTAGCAAATTTAAATTTTAACACAATTTAAATTGTTATTTGCAGTGTATTGAAGTTTAGGTATGAAAAAACGTTTGACAAATAGTTGAGGTTGATTTTGGCCGTTTACCCGTTCGAAAGATTTTTGTGAGAAAAGATAAGAAATTTAGGGTTTTGTATGAAAATATGACCGGAAAATATGGTAAACCAAATGTGATGTATTTCATCTATTTATTAGTTGAATTTGACATTCTGCCAACAAACTAATTTCATGACACACGAGTTCGGAGGCGATAACTCCCAAGGTCCATACTCTGTTTCAATCATATGAGACCAAGCCCATTTTCATGTCATCTTCTACAAAAAAGGGAGTTTGGACCCAAAAACCCTGAACTATATCGAATAAAAAAGTGGTCCAAATGCCAACTCCTAATTTTGGGACTTGGCGTAATCTCAGGGATCATATATGCTGGAAGAGAAAGATCTTGACCAACTGGTTTAATACATTTATACATACAATATGATTCTTATGTGTGTACCAATTTAAAGAATCTTCGTAGCTCTGTTTCTTTGTCATACTCAACATTATATAATGTAACTAGATGCTTCCCCACGCAATGCGTGGGTTGTGGTGTAGTTGGCATTTTCTTGTTTTTTTGGTCTTTTCGTTTTCTCTTTTGTATTATTTCGTTTTAATTAGGCATATACGGGTTTTGCCGTCACTTTTATTTATACACTATATATTTATATCATTTCGTTTAGATGTGTATAATTATGGCGTTTATTTTTTATGAATTATGAAGATGTTGTTTCTTGCTTTTGAGGATCCAATCTTATCATTGACTGATATTGTTTCTAATACATTTATTGTATTATAGATCTTCTAATTAACTGCTTATGTAAACCCTTCATACGTTGATGTTGCAATAATAAGTTATTTTTTAAAAATAATTATCTTCCGTGTAAGTGATTATGTTTGTATGCCCATGTTTTGGTCTAATATCAATAAGACCGTTTCTGTTTTTCTTTAGTTGGCTTTGAAACCAATTTTGAGTTAAGCAAATAATAGGTTGAATTATGGTGTTAATAAGTGATATAAATTCTTATGTATATATATTGTATATATGTGACTATAAATTTAGCTAACTAAAAAATTATGTAATATTTAAATACAATCTTGAACATATATATATATATATATATATATATATATATATATTTATTTGTGGGAGGAATGTATGAAATTACTGGATAGAAGTTATTTTTGAGTTAAATGACCTTTAATGTCTTTAAAGTGAGTTAAATATTAATAAATTTTTATATATGTCTTGAGTTTTTTAAAAAGGAATACCAAGTGTTCCCTTCCAAATTTGAAGTGACATAGTATTTTAGTTTTCTTATATGATTTTATGAACTTCAATGTAAAAGTTTTTCAAAGTAATAAGTACACTCACTGATTGAATTATAAAATTTGGAGAAATATTTATTTTGATTAATCATCTGCTCTTTTAAATAATTTAAATAAGTATGTTGGTATTCCTACAAATAGAACAACATATATTATAGTTTAACCATGGAGTTAAGCAACGGAAATGAAACTTGTGATTGCAAGACAAAATGCTTATATGTTACACATTGATCGTTTAAAAATAAATAGGAACATCTAATTCTCAAATAAAGTTGATTGTTTTGTTAAAACCAACATATGTGAATTTAAATTTAATTATGCAAATTTAAAAAATAAATATGAATAGATTAGAAAGGCAAGAAATATAAAATACATATTTTTATATAAATAAAATAAAAATTGAAAACAATGTTAAATATATATAATACTTTCTACATTAAAATATAGAATCAAACTCTTACAAGTTACAACACATATGAGATATAACAACATTTGATATTGGTAGGAGAGGAGGAGAGAATGTTTACTATAAGATGGTAATCCAAATTAGATAATGGAGATGAATCTTTAAAAAATAGAACAATGTAATATATATATATATATATATAATACTTTCTAAATTAAAATATAGAATCAAACTCTTACAACACATATGAGATATAACAACATTTGGTATTGGTGGGAGATGAGGAGAGAATGATTACTTATAAGATAATAATCCAAATTAGATAAAGGAGATAAATCTTTTAAAATAAGAACAATGTAAAATATATATCATGTAGTCTCTAAAATTAAAATTTAGCATTAACAATTTACAATGATATTTCATTTGTTTATTACAACCCATACAACAAAAATAAGAAATCAAAAATAACAAAAAAAGCGAAAAATGATTTGAGGTATTGTAGAAGAGAATGAGAGAATGTGAAAATGAGATAGTAAAAGAATATCAATATGAGAGAATGATAGATTGAGAGAATGCTTATTTATATGATAAGAAATGATGGAAGTTATATTTAGAACTATGGAGTTACAATAGTAATTTATTGTGTTTGAATAAGATTGAGTGGTAGAGGATGATTAATGCATAATTTATTTTATTTTCAGTTATAATTTTATTTTAATGTATGAGTTAAATGTATTGTGTTTATTGGGTCTTAAATATTGTTTAAAGCAATTAGAAAGCAAAAAAAAAAAAAAAATTAGAAAACATTAAATGAATCAACCAATAAGGAGATAGCAAAACCTTACTTTTATATATATGATATATTGCTTTAAACTTTGAAATGAGAAATATATTATAAACAATAATTTTACATGAGAAATATATTAATTTAGCCAACCAAAATATGAATATAAGTTTAGCCAACCAAAATAAATAAAAAATATTAAAATTTAACCAAAAATATTTTCTCTTGAAAGATAAATAAGTTAGTAGGAGGAATGAATTAATGTACAATTATTGGATAGGAGTTACATTTAAGTTAAATAGAGTTACATGTCTTTAGTTATAAATAAATATTTTAACTTTTTATAACTTAAAAATAAAAGGAATACCAAGTGGCTGAATCAAAATTCACATGATTTGGTTGTTTGTTGATATAAACTCAACACTTACACATAATATTTCAAAATAAAAAATATTACTTTTTAAGTGACAAACTAAATTAGTTTTCTTATAATATTATATGAATTCTTCAATCTCAATGATTTTTAAAACCCCAAGGATAACTTATATTTTTTTTGGTTTTCACTCATCAATTTAATTTATAGTGCTAGATTTCATACTAATGGTTTCATCTTTAGAGAATTTAGTGAAATGATATTTTTAAAATTATATTTTATTTTTATATTTAAGTTCCAGTTCAATATGTTTTGTTTTTTGGATCATTTTTTATTTTGATTAAAGACACAAAAAACCAATTGTTTAATTATGTTTTTTTTGTTTTCAAAAACCTCAAATCATAAGTATATATATATATATTATATTGATCTATGCAGATTTATCAATTGGATCACAAAACAAAATAGTCTTTATAAATGGATAAATGGATAATTATATTGATCTTTAAATATTATATTATTAAAATGATATATGAATATGTGAGATAACCAGAGACATAATAGATAATTACATATGGATCATTTCAACTTTATGATCTTATTGTATGGTGAATATTGCAAGAAAGTATGAAAATAATGACTTATAAGATGTTAATATAAAATAGAAAATGGAGATAAACATTTTAAAAGATTAAAATAAATATATAAGATATACATATCATACAAATTCTAAAACTAAGCTTTTACAATGATATTTGATTTGATTTTTTATAACCCATACAACAACAATAACAAAAAAAATACAAAACAAAACAAAACAAAACAAAAAAGATATTTGAGAGTAGTGGAAGAAGATGAAAGAATGAAAAAGTGATAAACTAAGAGAATAAGATAATGAGTATTTATAGGAAAATAAATGATGAAAAATTACATTAAGAAAAATGAGAGTTACAATTCTAATTTATTGTTTTGTTTTAATACAATTGATTAATACAACTTAGTGGAGAAATAAAGTTAATGCATAATTTATAGGGAGAATTTATATGATTTCAGTTTTATATTATGTGAGTTAAATGTGAAAATTAATTGGTTATAATTTTTTTTTTGTTAAAATTGCATTGCCAAGTGGACCAATAAGGAGAGAGTCTACTTTTATATATATGATTGTCGACAAAACATTCCAAAGAATTGAGAAGAAAAAAGAACCAGTTTCAAAAGACAATCAATATATCCATATACTAAAAGCAAAAATGTTGCAAGAATTCATGCAACTGCAGTAATACTCCATAAACTCTCTTCTTCACCATTGTTTAATGACACCAGACAAATTTTAAAACATCAGCTCTTCGTTTTCCCCAAGATTTGGCTTTGGAGATGTTGGTTATCTTCTAGCAATCTATCATACTCTAGAAGCAGCTCTGCAGACTGTTTCTGAAGTGCCTCAACATGGGTTTCAGCGGTTTCAAGTTTCTTCTCTTTCTCTTTGGACTCAGTTTCTGCTTTCTTAAGTCTCTCCAAAATAGATGACAATTTTTCTTGAAGCAGCTTGATTTCCTTGGATGCTTTCTCCTCTTTCTCCTTCATTTCGGTTCTTTCTTTCTGGAGCTCTTCAAGTTCTTCTTTCGATGACCCAACATTGCTTCTTAAATTGATTAGCTTTCTGAGGTAATGATGCACTCTGTCAATTATGAAGCCGAGAAAAAGTACGACTCCTGCAACAAGCTCAACACTTTCAAGACCCTTTTCAAGCCCAAAGGAAGATTTAGAAAGACCAAATGAAGTATTGATAAGAGAATGCATCAACCTCAATTACAACATAAGCAAATCAGTTCCTATTAGTATTATATAGTCATGTATTCTTGATTGTAATCCACAAATCAAGATCAGTATTCAGGTTCCAAATTCATCAACCTACGAAGGCAGCTCCTCAAATCTAGTGAACACTAGCAGAACAGAGCCTCAGATACAACTATATATATAGCTAGAGATACTCATACGTGTGATATGAGTACACAGTCACAGTGGTTCGATATATTGATGCCACCATCCACTCAACTGGTAAACAAACTCTTACTCACAACATATATAGTTGCTTACTCAACTTAAGCTTGCGAGTTTGTATTATTCAGATCATCCCTCATAGCCTATATGAATTCCGTAAAAGCTGAATCAGCCTTGAAAGCCATGAATCAAGGACAACAGCTAGATTATCATCAGAACACAATCCAGCCAAGATACAAACTAATCTAGAAGCTAACAGCTAAGACAACAATAAATCAACAAAGCAGTATAGTTCAATTTTTTTTTAAATCCAAAAGAGAGAAACTGACCCATTAAAGAAGCTTCAAGCAAGTGTGTTCTCCAAAGAACCTGATCCATAGGAGACATAGTGCCAAGCTTGGAACCCTTGTTCTGGATCTTGACAATGCTCATGAGATTAGAGAAGAGAATAACAGACATAGTTCCAGCTATGGTTTTCACAGTGGCAGGACCTTTACCCATCTTCATCTGGTCAAGGCTTTTTATCACAAGCTCTCTCAAAGGACCAATCTTTATCAACAGTAAGAATGCAATCGCACCTTCCACAAATAGAACCAGAAACAGTAACTGAATCATGTTCTGAAGTCTTCTCCTAAAGTTTGTTCCTTTAACACCAATTCACCAAGAATGTAAAACCTTAAACCCCTAATTTCTAACTCTTGTCTTCTAGTTTTTGCTACTTGGGTATGAAAATAAAACCAAAATCCAGATTGGAGAAAGCAGCAAGTTATCTAAAACCCATTTGCTTTTTCAAGAACTCGGTCACTCATTCTTGATACCACCAAGAAATCATAAATTGGAGAGGAGGGCTAAGACAAGAGTTAAAGCTAAGAAATCGAAGAAGAAGAGTGAAAAGTGAAGAGTGAAGAAGGATCTGAGAAAAGTTCAGAAGAAAGCATAAAAGGTAGAAGGAGAGAGGGAGAGAGAAGGGAGACCAATGGTTGTGTACTAATTATGTAAAACTTAAGGATTAAGAGTGAACTCTACTCTAAAGTCTAAGCTACTGATGATGCCCTTTGTAAAAGCAACAGACGCAATTTTGTCGTTTTTGATTTACTTTTAAGAGAGATGACGATGCAATTGGTAAGCATCATCTCTGTTTTTGATTTACTATACCATGCATCTCTGTTTTTCTTCATTCTTTTTTCTTGGAGAAAATTGAATAATTAAATTTTTTTTTTATGAAAATTAATTATTCAAAAATTAATTATGCAATAAGTAAGTTGCATTAGTTTCTTTTTTTGATGATTTTTTTTTTTATGAAATTGAACAGTTTTTTTTTTTTTTTTGATGAAATTGATCAATGGTCTCTAACCCCCATATATGCCCACTCTTTTAAAGATTGAAAAAGAGAGATGGTGTAATACTCCAATATAAACAAGATTGTGGTGCATGTTGAGAAACTAAAATCGTAGATTGATTATATAATGGGTTGTTCGTTTGGCTGCCGCAAGTACCTGCGGCTGCGGCAGACGCAGGTATGGTTGTTCGTTTACTTGCCGCAGGTACTTGCGTCATGACGCTGCGGCAAACGCTATGACCTGCGTCTAATATTTTTAAACGTTGTTTCAATTCAGCGATTAGAAACATAAACGCAGCCGCTGCCACTGCTGCTGCCGCAGCCACCAGCGTCAACCAAACGAACAAGCCCAAATATCAAGATGCATCTATCTTCTCCATATGTCATTTTGAGAAACTATACAGTTAAGTTTATTTGAGTTTCAGGATATTTAAGGGTGGATGACGTACATGAAAGTATTTGAGATTCCGTATTGTGAGTGAAAAATAAGAATAGTACACTTAACATGCATGGGACGAGGAAGACCCACAAACCTAGAGTGAGCATGGAAACCTAAAAGATGGTGGTTGTTAATGTATAACAAGTTATCAAAGTCAACTCCAAAATCTGAGAAACATTAAAGGGCTCGCACCATCAAAATGAAAAATTGGTTTATGACGAGGATGTTAATTATAAGTGATGGTTCATCACAACGATTATGTTTTCCTACTATTATTTATCACTAGCAATTGAGCCGCTCTACTCGCGGGAGATAGATGAAGGTGTATTTCGAATTTTTTTTGTGTATATTATATTTTGGTTATGTAAATTCATCTTTATATCTGTTTTTGTATTTGATTTGGGTGCTTATGTTGTTTGTTGGATATTTTTTTTAAAAATAGGTTTTGCAGTAAGTATAATTTAGTGTGCTTTTTACTTTTCAAAATTTAAGATCATTTTCTGTGTTTTGTTCATGTTTTATAAAATAATTATGATGAGAAGTTAACATTATGTACTTAAAATTGTTGTTTTGCTGTAATTGTTAGTTCTGATTAATTTATTATTATTTGTCATTTTGTCATTGTCTAGTATTTGGTCCGTGCTCAGCGCGGGAGTTTGATTAGAGTGTGATATGTGTTTTTTGGTGGATATTTATAAAGTGTTTTGTTATTTTCTTTTTATTGTTATTTTCTCTTTATATCTTGGTTGATATTTTTTGTGTTTTTTTTTTGAAAAATGGTCATTTTGGCTTTTTTGTTTGCTTTTTTTGCATTAAGTACAATCTACTGTTTAGTTGTACATTTTTATTTTATATTAGTTATGTTTATTTTAAAATTTGGTTTTGTTTTTGCATTGTTTCTTTTACCTGTTATCCGTTTGATTGCTTGTTTTTTGTATGTTTCTATACGTGGTTGTAGTTCCTTGTTTTTTTTTCAAAATACGTATTAAATGAAATGTGTGAGAATGTTTCTCAATTTTTTTTTTGTTTGTGATTGTGTTACACCATTTATGGGCTTGTTCGTTTGGCTGCCGCAAGTACCTGCGGCTGCGGCAGACGCAGGTATGGTTGTTCGTTTACTAGCCGCAGGTACTTGCGTCATGACGCTGCGGCAAACGCTATGACCTGCGTCTAATATTTTTAAACGTTGTTTCAATTCAGCGATTAAAAACATAAACGCAGCCGCTGCCGCTGCTGCTGCCGCAGCCGCCAGCGTCAACCAAACGAACAAGCCCAATATCAAGATGCATCTATCTTCTCCATATGTCATTTTGAGAAACTATACAGTTAAGTTTATTTGAGTTTCAGGATATTTAAGAGTGGATGACGTACATGAAAGTATTTGAGATTCCGTATTGTGAGTGAAAAATAAGAATAGTACACTTAACATGCATGGGACGAGGAAGACCCACAAACCTAGAGTGAGCATGGAAACCTAAAAGATGGTGGTTGTTAATGTATAACAAGTTATCAAAGTCAACTCCAAAATCTGAGAAACATTAAAGGGCTCGCACCATCAAAATGAAAAATTGGTTTATGACGAGGATGTTAATTATAAGTGATGGTTCATCACAACGATTATGTTTTCCTACTATTATTTATCACTAGCAATTGAGCCGCTCTACGCGCGGGAGATAGATGAAGGTGTATTTCGAATTTTTTTTATGTATATTATATTTTGGTTATGTAAATTCATTTTTATATCTGTTTTTGTATTTGATTTGGGTGCTTATGTTGTTTGTTGGATATTTTTTAAAAAAATAGGTTTTGCAGTAATTATAATTTAGTGTGCTTTTTACTTTTCAAAATTTAAGATCATTTTCTGTGTTTTGTTCATGTTTTATAAAATAATTATGATGAGAAGTTAACATTATGTACTTAAAATTGTTGTTTTGCTGTAATTGTTAGTTCTGATTAATTTATTATTATTTGTCATTTTGTCATTGTCTAGTATTTGGTCCGTGCTCAGCGCGGGAGTTTGATTAGAGTGTGATATGTGTTTTTGGTGGATATTTATAAAGTGTTTTGTTATTTTCTTTTTATTGTTATTTTCTCTTTATATCTTGGTTGATATTTTTTGTGTTTTTTTTTTGAAAAATGGTCATTTTGGCTTTTTTGTTTGCTTTTTTTGCATTAAGTACAATCTACTGTTTAGTTGTACATTTTTATTTTATATTAGTTATGTTTATTTTAAAATTTGGTTTTGTTTTTGCATTGTTTCTTTTACCTGTTATCCGTTTGATTGCTTGTTTTTTGTATGTTTCTATATGTGGTTGTAGTTCCTTGTTTTTTTTTCAAAATACGTATTAAATGAAATGTGTGAGAATGTTTGTCAATTTTTTTTTTTTTTGTGATTGTGTTACAAAGTTTGTAAGTTAGTAATAGGTTTTTAATTTACTTACATTCGGGTGTTTATATATATATATATATATATATATATATATATATTTCTTACATTGATTGGGCCCAAATATTCGTTTAGGCCTTTAAAGATAGTGCTGTTTTGGGTCTAGATTGGGTTTTATTGATTTGAGGATGTATTTGTCCTTTTAGGAAATAGCTTGTGTCTTGTAGTTGTGTTTTTTTTTCTTTGTATATCGGTTGTTGGACGAAATGGTGTGTATCAATATTTCAATCTGAAGGATAGTAGTAGGCTTGTAGATCTCATTTTGATGGGCGTTCTTTGTTTTGAAGCATTCATTGTGTCGATACAGAAAAATTTAATTTTTTTGGCACCTTTGGGAAGGTTTTGTCTTGGCTTCGCATCGGTGGTGGATAATTGGTACTCCCCTGGTTAGTTCGTTGACCATCTGTGTTAATTGGTTCTCCCATGTGTACCTTTCATTCTCTAATTAAGTAATCGACTCTTTTAAGAAGGTTGTTGTAATTTGAGTTTCATTAGGACCATCTCAGTATTTGGCTGGATTTACTCTGTTTTCTGATTTGCTCTTTTTGAAATTTTTCGTTTTTTGTGGATTTCTGTTTGCGTATGTATTGATTCTGAAATACTACTGGTTCTGCTGTTTTTTGCTACTTTTCGGGAGCCTTGGTTTTGGCTCGATTTCATTTACTAATCTTTTTTAGCGTCTCTTTTATGGTTTGTTAGTGTCTGCATCTCTTACCTTTTTTTTTAGTTTGGTGATAGATGTCTCAATAGGTGCCAAATTAGGTTTACTCTGTTTTTGTTTCGTTACCTTCATCCTGTTTTTTTTTTTCCTAATTCCCCTGTTTTGATCGGTCTTCCCTTTTGTACTTTTGCGACCTTGTTTTTGTTTGCTGTATTTTTCTTTGAAGTTGTTCTTCGTGCATAACAATTTTATATCTTATAGGTAAACACCATTTTGCTAATATATTTATCCTCGTGTTCATAGTTGTTCGTAATATACGTGACTTATGTTGGCATGCTGCGCTATTGATTTTCATAAGTTGTTTCCTTTTTTGTTGTATTTTCAATTGTTTGAGATTGGACACATCGACATAATATTTGAACCTATGTTGCATGGAAACTCTTTTTGAGATGCGTTTCCCGTTTCCAAAACGTTTCGGAAACGGAAACTCGTGGAAACTCGGAAACAAGTCACAGAAACACGATTCCTAAAAATATATGTTTGGAAACACGATGGAAACTCCGTTTCCGTTTTGGAAACACGATGGAAACTCCGTTTCCGTTTTGGAAACACGACGGAAACTCTTTTTTATAATTTCAAAATTTAATAAATAAATAAATTGAAAATATAAGAATTCATGATACATATAATGATAAAAAATATAATATAATTAGTAGCTTAAAAGTTAAACTCCTTAAATATATGGCGATGCTGGTCAAAAATTTGATTTTGAACGTTTATTTTTTTACGGTTTTACTTTTAATTAAACTATTTAATATTTATGTTTTGAATTTGTGTTGTTTCAGATTTTTTTAATATGGTTTTTATGTTTGGGGATTTATTATATCTCTCTATATCTATATATCTATATATATGTATATACGTTTCCTACACGTTTCCATTACTTAATTTTTGAAAAAACCCATTTCCCATTTCCGAAACGTTTCGTTTCCGCGTATCCGTTTCCGTTTCCATGCAACATAGATTTGAACAAGAGAACTTGTAAAGAACTCTTACATTGGAAATATAGGTCATTATTAAAGGATGATAACATTCATAAACCATATTGTCGATCGTTTAGCTAAAAGAAGTAGCAATGAGGGCATCTATTTTCCATATCAGTGAGGCTACAGATGATTGTTGGTTGAACTTCTCTCAAAGTAGTGAAGTAGCATTGTAGTTTTTGCACATTGATATTGTGTAAGGACGTCTTGTTATTTTTCTAGCATTGATCACACTTTGCTTTGTTTTCTTTCCAGCCACATTTGGCCTTCCTCAGTGTCACCCCTGCACAACTTCACATTCCCGTAAAGGTAAATACTGTTTGCATAATTACTTTTTGCTGCCTTTTTCAAGTGTTCCAACCCTTCTTATGTGTTGTTGTTGTGAAAATACTCCTGGATTCCTTTGATGTAGTGTGCCTCCACATTTCCACTTGCAATGCATTTTACCATTAGATCTTGGTACTTGCTTATTGCTGCAAGTAGATGCATTGCTAGTGGTCTTAGGTTGATATTCTTGTAAACTCGATGATCTTGGGCTGCCTTTGCAAGGTCTAGTGATGCTAGCATAATATGCCTAACCATTTTTCGTGAAATCCGAGCAGCTCTTGAGATTATATCTCCGAGCACGTCGTTGGTAGTTCGTCAAGTGAGTAGAGTGTGTTTCGTTGCATTTTTTGGAAGTTGGAGAGTATATTTTTTTACTATTTTTTCTTCCGTCCTTTATAGAGTCGACGTTTGTTGCAGTTACGTTTGTGTGTGTTAAAAGTATTAATGTCGAGGTGCCACTATTTAGTTTAATTGAAGGAACAATCAGCAAAACATTATCAACACTTGATCTTGGTCACATGCCAGGAATATCAGACAGAGCCATCTATACAATCACGCGTTATTGCAAGGCTTTAACACTAAGTATCATAAGTTGCTTTCACGTAACAGATTCTTCGGTAGA
This sequence comes from Camelina sativa, assembly GCF_030686135.1. Lineage (NCBI taxonomy): Eukaryota > Viridiplantae > Streptophyta > Magnoliopsida > Brassicales > Brassicaceae > Camelina > Camelina sativa. The sequence goes on along the minus strand of NC_141899.1, from coordinate 19,440,502 downwards.
GTTGCTGGCTACAAAAGAAAGACAAGCAGAGGGAGGAAGCAAACAATTGAGGAAGCTCAATGTCCATAACTGTGTGAGCTTAACGACTGGAGCATTGAGATGGCTAAGCAAGCCATCTTTCGCGGGTCTGCATTGGCTCGGATTGGGACAAACACGAATGGCTGGTCAAAAGGAGGCGGTCACAGCTACAATCTGTGGGCAGAGGCCGTGGCAAAGTAAAGTAAGAGACAAAGTACAATCTTAGAAGCATGAAATTGTAAGCGACAACATTATATAGGACTGAAACTTCCGGCAATTGAAGAAAGCTTTGTGGGTGTTGAATCAAAAGAGAGATCATCGATGTTCATGAATGGCCATTAAACACGAAACCGTTACTATGGAGATGAAAGACAAGAGAGGCAGTGAAAAGGTGTGGAGTGGCAACCTTTAATTTGAGATCGATGGTAAACTTAATCTAGAGGGGGAGAGATAGTTGAGGTCGCAACTCGGAGAACAGCCGAATGGAGGATAGCCAGGGGTTAGACTTCCAGGGAAAACAAAAAATGGACCTATAAAAGATTATGCCCAAGAATAGAAGAAAAATGAAATTTGGATAACTTTTTGAAATTAGGCCTTTTAACCAGAAAGAGATGCTGACGTGGCAACACCAGGAGTGAGGAAACTGCTTTGCTATTGTGTTTTAAGATTCTTTCTGAGCTTTAGTGACTTATAATTTTCGTAAAATTCTCCACCAATGTTTTCAATATATTTTGCAGGAGATTTTGTCGAACCTACAAGGGAAAATTTTCACTGAATATGTCCATTAAACAGGTAACATGAAACCAAAAAGTTGAAGATGATTAAGAGATGTCTAACGTAAGAATTAAAAGGATCTATGCTACATAAAAGCATTTTGGGTATATCTTCTCCGATGTAGATTACATGTATTTGAAGGATAAGTGAACCTTAAAAAAAAAGAGTTAGATAGTCTTCTCCAGAATGAAGTGACTTGTAAACTTCATTTTCGTTAAACTTATTTGGCACAAAGTGAGACAATAATTTTGGGATGTCTTATATTTGAATTAGGCTCAAATTGAATTAATTAGTACATCTTTTATTTTATTTTTTGCTATGAAATCTGCTCATGTTGTCCTTATCAATCGGCTCTCCAATTTTTTTTTTTTGTTCCTTATGGTCAAAACTCAAGAGTCAATTAGGTAATTAGATCCCAATTAACTATAATTTTCATGTGATCGGATAATTCCTAGTATGCAATTTTTTTTTTTTAATGTATAAACAAGCATGAGGCGTGTTGTTACTCGTTCGTTGGAAGTATTCGTTAATCATTAAGGATGCAAAGGAAGACCAATCAACGCCGTAGAAGGAGTCGTCGTTCTACGTAATCACAAGAAAGACAAGTCAATGACTATATGAATTGTCAACGCCTTTCGTGTATACACGTCTCTTACCTCTTTCTCGATAACCTCTCTTTGTCTTAGAGCCATTGAAGACATTCTTCATTTCTGGCTACTGGAGATTCAGAAATATGGCAGTAAGTCTTTTTTTTTTGTTTATGTTGATATCTTAAAACTTTTCTTCTATAATTGTTTGTTTTTATTCTAACCTCTATGTGAAGTTACCAAATATATTTGGATACCTTTACCTACAAATGGATTATGGATCCTATAAAATTATCGTCAGTATGTCATATCACCAAATCTGCAGTATCGTCAGAAGATTTTCTTATGTTTGACTCTATTGACATATTTCACATTTTTTTTCATTTTCTCGTATGAATTTGGAATTCTTATATGGTCGTCTCCTTAACATCAACATATGGTTTCGGTACATAATGAAATTATGAATAGCTTCTACGGAGTTGTCTGTTAATTCCTGCACCGTAAGGTTTCTAATTATAGCTCTAACATTTTACCAAAAATAAAGTTTCAGGGTGAACAACCCCTTTATTTATACGGTATACTATATATGGTCCATAACTCTCAAACATATGGTATTGTGTAATATGAGCTTTCTAAGAATACTTGTGTTTCTTTTTTCTTGCAAATGTTTTATTGTGGTTATAGAATCGTTCACACGTGCCCAAATTCGGAGATTGGACCGAAGATGCTCCATTCACCGTCGTGTTCGAAAAAGCGAGCAAGAGCAAGAAGAGTATGAACGTTTCTAACCCGAATGAATATCCAGAAATGAATCCAAGCCTTGCACAGAATCGAAATTCTAGGCACGACCAACCACAAAACCACAATGTAAGACCTAGGCAGGAAAGATTTAGTAGCAGAGAAGACAACGAATTCAGACCGTCTCCTGCACACAATGAAAGAAACAACAGAGTTAGAGCTCCGCCCACACAAGAAACGTACAACCATCAACCATACGGTGGAGGAGGCAGATCACTCGGAAATCCATCGGAAACAAATAGGCGGCAACCACGTGATCATGTCCTGATGCGGCCGATACGCAATCTTAGAGGTCAAAGTAGTGAAAGGGTATGGATATTTTCACCATTTTCTGTTACAAAAATGTGTCACAATTCATAATACACTATATATAGCTAAGCAAGTGTATTTTGTCAATTAGGTGGCGACTATTCCACCGTTTCCTGGATCGGGTTCGAACATGGAGAATCAGAGTTACACACTCATCTTTGACAAAGTGAAAGAAGATAGAAACCATGCGAGATCTTATAATGGAACCGATCATAGCACCCCGACTCGACCCATCAACGACCAACACCACCAACCATTACCTTCTACTAGTCCCAAGGTAACTATTCTTTTATTTATTTTTTCATAGGAATATTTGAACAAAATTCACTAGAATTAGAAAGTACAGCCACACATCAAAAGTAGAGATCACAAATACTTATTCGCCTTTATAATATTTCCATGAAAGACTTGGTTGTAAAATTAATTTGACAAATTCAGGGACAAACTAATTAATGTGTTATCCATTCTATTACAAAGACCAAAGAACAAGAGTCCCACGACTAAATTGCTGTAGGATTATGTCGTTAGCTTGTAAACGGAAAAGATATCGAATATTAACGCTAGCTAATATATATATATATATTTTTTTTTTGGCAAACAGAATATATCTTCTTATGTTTCCCATATTAGACTAGTAATGTTATTTATACACTTTCTTTGGTTAAAAACTCCGAATGATATATCATATACTCTATCTGTTTCATAAAGAATGTCATTCTAATACTTTTACACAAATTAAGAAAAATAGACAAATTTCATTTTTAACCTTTAGTAATACACTACATATTACCCTCTCTCTAATTAATAAGCTGAAATAGTAGGAATAAGAAAGAATATTTAGTCTTAAAATTGTATTGGAATTTGGAAATACAAAACGACACTCTTTGTACAACAAGATTAAAACCTTAAAATGACACTCTTTATGAAATAAATGGTGTATATAAGATGTATACTTTGTAAAATAATTATATCAGGGATAACATCTATTATTACTATTAAAAAGAACTAAAAGACTACAACATTTCTTAAGTTGTTTCTCTCCGAGATCAAGTCGAAATATTTGGGTAAAGACTAAGGGGGTGTTATTGGATTGAGGATTTTAATAGATTTTAATTAACCTAGGACAATAGTGGATTTAAAAGTCTAATGCATTTGTGTGGACTTTATAATGCATATAAGTTGGATTTGAAAGTCATTGATAATGTATTTTTGGTGATTGTTATGGATTTTTTAAAAAGTTATTGTTAGAAAAAAATATATATATATATCCATAAATTGTGTTATACACCAAAGTTATATTAAATTAATAACACCCAGACTTTTATACATGTCATAGAAAACTTGAATTAAACTGTATTTGTTTTCAATCCAGATTTTTGGTGTAATTAAAGAACCCAGATGTCATGAACCCAGAAAAAAAAATTAAAGAATACAAAAAAAACACAGATCTGATGAATAAGTGTGATTATATACAAAGGGTTTGAGGAGGAGGAAACAGAGATTGAACCCAGAAAAAAAAAAGTGTGATTATATCATAAACCAAAAAAAAAAGTTATAGATCATGAACCCAGAAAAAAAAGTTAAAGAACACAAAAAAAAAATTCTCAAAAATAATACATATCTGATGAATAAGTGTGATTATATAAAAGGATTGAGAAAAAAAATCAAACAATAATATGTCAAAGGCTAGAGATCCATCTAAAGAAAGGAGAAGAAAATGAAATGATTGAGAAAAGTGTGGTATTATGTTTGTTCATATTTTAGAAGCAAAGTACGTTGAAATCCAAAATCACACAAAATCCAGTAGATATTGAATAACACTAGATTTTAATGGATTTTTAAAAATACCCAATTGAATAACACCTGATTCTTAAATACATCAAACTCCTTTAAAAACCACAATCCAATAACACCCCCTAAGTTACATGCCCTGATTCTGTTTGAAAAAAAAAAAAAAAAAAAACATGCCCTGATTCTTAATCCAAAAAAAAAAGAACAGGTGTTATTATAATCTTAATTTTTTGAAAAAATTAGAATACATACCTCAAACTTAACAGGAAATTTGAACTCTATACTAAATCTTTTAAGTCTTTGAAATGTACCTTATAGATTGAACTAAATGACTATTTTGTCCTTGGTTACAAATTAAATTAAACTAAATACAATATAATTAAATTAATTTATTAAAAAATTTTATTTTTAAAAATAATATGTAAACTAGATATTCGAAATTTTTCTGAATTGTTTTTTAAAAAATTATGAATTAATTTTTTATATATAATATTAATCAATAACTAAAGATTAAATTAAGGTAAAATAAATAACATATACCCTTAATTAATAATTAATTAAATATTAAAATATAAACACAAAATAATTAAACTTATCATTGTTAGAAAATTATTTTTAAAAATCACTGTTTATATTTTAGATATTGAATTTTTTTTGATAATGATGAAGTAGCTTATTATGGAAAATATTAACCAATAAAGAAAATTAAAATTCAGATAAAAAAAGTTGTTTTATAAAACAGAAACAATACAAAAATGACAAAAATTACAGTTAAATACAATATAATTAAATTAATTTATTTGAAAATTTTATTTTTAAAAATAATGTAAACTAGATATTCAAAATTTTTCTGAATTGTTTTTAAAAAAACTATGAATTAATTTATTATATATAATATTAATCAATAACTAAAAGATTAAACTAAGATAAAATAAATAAATTAAAATAAATTAAGATCGTGGATCACGATCCAATAATCTGTTAAATCATGATTAAAGATCTGGTAATATGTAGTAATTCAATTTTAAAAATTTATTATATAAAAATAAAAATTAAATTAATTAGAAATTTTCTTTTTTCTATTTATGTTTAGTAAATGTTTTAGATAATATTAGTTTTCATTTAATAAATTGTGAGCTTTTAGAAAATAAATCAACAGTTCAAAAAAATCGACTATGTAACAAATCAATTAATAAAAGAATAGACTTTTTAATATAAGTCAACAAAGAAAAAACATAAACCAGCAGAAATAAAATATAAGTCGACAATTAAAAAAGTCAATCATATTAATAAGTCAACTTAAAATGAAATAAGTCTACTAAGACCAAACAAATCAACGGGAAAAAAATAAATCAACAAACAAAACAAATAAGTCAACATCATCAAAAGTCGACTTTGTAAAAAAACAATCAAACAAAAAAAAAAGTCGACAATTTTAAAATAAATCGATGGAAAAATAAATAAGTCGACAAAAATTAAATTTAAGTCAACCATTCAAAATATCACCCTTATTAATAAATCAATGTAGAATATAATAAGTCAACAATAAATAAAAAAATCAACAGAAAACAAATATAAATCGATGAACAAAAAAAATAAGTCAACAGTTAAAAAAATCGACTATGTTATAAATCCACTAGACATAACATAAGTCAACTGTTCTAATATAAGTCGATGACAAAGATAATTAAGTCAACAGAAGTAAAAAAACAAAACGATTGTTTAAAAAGTCGATATTATAAATAAATCAACCTTGATTAAAATAAGTCTAAAACATTGATATATATATATATATATTATAAATTGTATAATCTTGAATTATTTATTTTTAAATAAATTAAAATCTAAATAATATCAACAAAAATATTTAAATTCTTTTTCTTTAATCAAAATTTTAAGATCAAAAATTTATTCATGTAATCATTATTTAAAATACAATAAGTAATTTTCGTTCTAATTTAAATTATTAAATAATTAATTCCGAATTTAACAATTTTAAAAAGGAATTTATTTTTAAAGTTGATTTACTTCTAAATATAAGTTAAGTTTTTATTTTTTTTATTTAATTGTTAAAATTATTTAATAATAAGGATATTTCTGTCCATTTTCATTTCAAAATGTGTAGTTTTCAAATAACTATAAGATTAAGTGTAATTTTCAAATTTCTTTTCAAATTTAGTATAGTTTTCAAATTGTCCCTAATTTTTTTAGTAAATTATTTTAAGCTCATAATAAACGAATCATCATTCAAATTTTGACTATATCCATCATATTTAAGTTTACGTCAATTGTAAATTGTCATTTGCAGGGTTGTTGTTTCCCCTCATGGAGCCGAAAGGGAAGCTAATTGAAGCTGACACCTTTCCTTCTCTTTCGTATGCGTGGTTTCTTTTGATTTTTTTTTTTTTCAGTCAGTCTTATGGAGACAAAGGAAGTGGTTTTTGCTAAATGATTATGTAACTTTTGTTACTCTAGCTATTTGTTTTGTTCTCACTGTGAGAGCATATTATTGATATTTTCTTTTTCTGATCAACCCAATTTTTATAAAGTCTTAAGCAATGTTTGATGCGTACATCGAAAGAGCAAGGTTTGCAATTGACTTAGCCTGCGCGATGGCTGCTCTAGGAATGAAACAACAGGAGAATGATTTAAACGGTAGAATGCTAATTTTAATGTCAGTGAGGATGCCATAAATTTCTAGCAACGGTGTTGTAGAGTTGATCGCTTGGACCAAGCTCTTACAATCAAATTCAAGACGGATGTTGAAGATCTTCGGCTTCATAGATGCTCGAATGGTTAGGAATAAAAACTCCATCCTATTGATAAGTTAATGTAAAATGAAGTAAGTATATTAGTATACCATGAGTATACAAAGTCGACAAAAAAAAATAGAGAATATTGCCGGATCTACCATACACGATGACATATTCCCGCCTGCCACACAGCTATTTTCAATGACTATTATATCTTTCTTCTTTCTTATTCAGAATTATTTTATTTTTTAAAGTTTTAACATAAAGAAGGCAGAATACTTAATTGCAACATCGTTAAACACAAAATTCTTTCTTTCTCCTTATAACCCTCGATTTTTCTCTTCCTCCTTCTTCAGTATCAAGCCGCCGTCTGAATCTCCCCTTTCCCTAATGATGCTTTTCTGATTTTGTTGTTTTAGGTTTCTCTCTCATCTTCTTATCCTAAATTTGTTGGCGGTCAGTCTTCAGAAACTTATGTCCAGCAGCGAAGACCATCATCCCAGAGGCGCCTCTCGCAGGTAACAGAAAATGGTGAATCTCCGAAGGACCAGATTCAACACCTAACCATGTTTGTCCACCACAAACTTGTCCTTAAACCTATTTAGTAGACCAGATCCATTTTTGCTGACGGACGAAACTCGTCCTTTGATATTGGACCAGGTCCGCTTTCGCTGATGAACGGAATTTGGTGGATGCTCAGTTTGACATTTGAGAACTCTCGGAGGATAACAATATGACTGACCAATGAAGGTGTCTCTATGGACCAATTTTTATCTTTTTGATCCAGAATATGCTTACTTTTTGTCTATCCAACGATGTTGTCTATTAGGGCATCTCCAAGAGATACTTTATCTTCTCAAATTTAAAGTTTTATGTCCTACAAAAGATACTTCAATACTTTATAATTTGGAGTTTTAAATAGTGAAACTCCAAATTTGAAGTTTCATCTTTTTCTTTTTTTGCATTTTAATCCCTAAAATTATATATCTCATAAAAAATCTCATAAATTATTTTTTTTATCATTTTAGTCCTAAAATTTTATCACTTCAAAGTATGTAACATATATTCTTATAAATTTAATTGTTACATATAAAATTAATGAAATACGTTTTAAATAAAACTAAAATATTAATATTTTCTAAAAATTACATAATATTACAACAAATATTACACAAAATATGATACTAAACATATTTAATACTCCCTCTGTTTCAAAATATAGGATGTTTTAAGCAAAGCACGCAGATTAAAAAGTCTTTACTTTTAACAAGTTCAACCAATCAGAAACAATACTGCATAATATAAAATACTAAACTAATCTAAAAGTTGCATTGAAATTTGAAAGCATCCTATATTATGAAACAACAAACTTCTCCAAAACATCTTATATTTTGAAACGGAGGGAGTACAAAATAAAGTAACACAATGAAATAAAATTACATGAAAATACTAGAACAATACTAATAATCACCTAAATTTGATCTCGAACCTCCAAGATCTCCAAATGTAATGTTTTATAAATTAATATTGTGTGTAACATTTTAATGTATGTTTTAGAGTTGTTTATAAAAGTTTTATGATTTTAAAGTAATTATAAATAATATAAGGACTATAATGTAAAATACTTATTTTAAAAACTTCATATATGAAGTATACTCTTGGAAAAAAAAGCTTTCATACTTTATTTTTGAAGTTTGCATACTCTATATATAAAGTATTTATTGGAGATGCATGCTCTTAAGTTCTTAATAGACCAATTGTTTTTTTTATAACATTAAGTCCATCACACTACATGTTTGTTGTCTATCACACAGGTCCGAAAACGTTCATGCTGACATTGGTGAATTCTTAGAGGACAATAATGTTAGTGCACAAAGAAGGATATCTCTGTGGACCAGTCTTAAATTTGGTTTAGTCCACTGCATTTTCATTTTTGGACCACAATACGTTTGCTTTTTGTCTATCCAACTATGTTGTTTATTAAGCTCCTGGTAGACCAATTTTTAGTTTAGAACATTAAGTCCATCACGCTAACATATATGTTGTCTATCTCACAGGTCTGAAGACGTTCATACGAACATTGGTAAACTCTCGGAGGACAACAATGTTACTGCACATTGAAGGTATATCTCTATGGACCAGTTTTATCTTTATTTAGTCCACTACATTTTCATTTCTAGACCACTTACTTTTTGTCTATCCAACCATGTTGTCTATTAAGTTTCTTATGGAACAATTTTTTATTTTAAAACCTTAAGTCCATCGAACTCACATATGTATTGTCCTTCGCACAGGTTTGAAGACGTCCAGCCTAACATTGGTGAACTCTCAGAGGACAACAATCTTTTATGTGGACCACAATAGGCTTACTTTTGTCTATCCAACCCATGTTGTCTATTACTTTGTAGATGGACCAATTTTTTTTTTTTTTAAACATTAAGTCCATCAAACTAATATATTTGTTGTCTATCGCGCAAGTCTGAAATTGATGAACTCTCGGAGGACAACCATATTACTGACCGAAGAACATCACCAACTTCAATCTCTTTTATTTCCATATGAGTTTAGGTTTAATACTAAACAATGATAATTACTCTAAACAAAGTTTAATTAAAGAAGAAACAGTTGCATCATCACTATTTTGTCAGTTCCAAAACGCTTCCAAAAGTCAATGACTTTTTTAAATTTTCTTTACTTTTTTATTTGAAAGGGTATTATGGTCTTTTTATCCTATGGTGCAAAAATAGCAAATGATATAATTGGAAAGGAAAAATGAAAGTTGCATTTCTCACAACTTTAATTATGAAAATGGCACTTCCGACAAAATTTCCAAAAAATATATATCGATGAACAATAGAAAATAAGTTAACGGTTAAAAAAATTCCAACTATTTTATAAATCAACATGTCAATTCATATTTCGAATGTTTTAATAATAAGTCTGAAGATCAATTAAAGGGGTATTATTAAATGCTGTATTTTAATTGAGTTAGATGTATTTTACAATCAAGAATTATTTAGTCATAGTAATCAAAAGGAGGACTCTCTTGGTTGGCATTTTACGAAGAATGGGAGGTATACGGTTAAGTCTGGTTATCATGCGGCACGTATGACGATCTCCGGGCCTTTTAAGGCGCTTGGTGAGGGACCAGAGATTACCTCTCTTCTAGCTAGTGTTTGGAAGGTCCGTTGCCCATCAAAACTCCACCACTTTATGTGGCAAGTATTGTCTGGGTGTAATCCTGTTTCCAGAAACTTACGGCGGCGTGGTCTCGCGTGTGATTTGGGCTGTTCACGTTGTGGTGCGGAGGAGGAAACAGTTAATCATGTTCTGTTTCTTTGTCCACCAGCGCGTCAGGTGTGGGCTCTATCTCAGATACCGGTAGGATCACACTGTTTCCCGGTGGAGTCTGTTTACGTTAATATGGATCATTTCTTGGATCCCAAAAGCCCGGGTTCCCATGTGTCAGCTTTCCCGTGGATTTTGTGGTATTTATGGAAAGCGCGTAATGCAAAGGTTTTTGAAAATATTACGGAGTGGCCAGAGGAGGTGGTTCGGGTAGCTGAAGGTGAGGCTTTGTCCTGGCAGCAGGCTCAGGAGGAGGGTGAAGATGCAGATTCAATTTTCCAGCCAATGGTTGCTGACTCTCGTTTTCGGGGGCCACCCACTTCTCTTTCCATGTTCTTTTCAGGCTATCGTTGTTTCGTTGATGGCTCTTGGAACGCAGGCGACCATTTCGCAGGAGCTGGCTGGTTTTGTACCCAGTCTCAGGATCCGATGCCAAGCATGAGAGCTACTAACTTTCGACGAAGTCTTTCCCCCTTACACGCTGAAGTCGAGGCTTTCATTTGGGCGATGCGCTGCATGATCGGACATGATTACCATGATGTGGTGTTTTACTCAGACTGCGCTGATTTGGTGGAGATGGTGTCTTTGCCACACGACAGGCCGGCGTTCTCCACATATCTCGATGATATCACAGGGAGGAGTTTTCATCTTTTTCCTTATCTTTTATTCCTAGGAATGCAAATGTAAAAGCGGATCTCCTGGCACGCTGTGCGCGCACATCTCCACATAATGTTTTGTATGTAAACAATTTCCCTTCGCACTGGCTCATCTGAGCTAATCTTTTGTTGACAACAAAAAAAATATATTTAGTCATGTATTTGAAAAAATACATTAAATCTTTTTTTTTTCCTTCCAATAACTGTCATTAATCAGTAAGGTATTACAGCAGGTACATAGCAAATACAAAATTTCACAAAACAAATTATTACATAAGCAGATATATGTGCCATATATTGAAGATAACAAAACATGAAAAAGAGAATTTGACGATGCTTAGTTGTTCCATAAGCCTTACTCGCTATCATGTTATTAAACATGTTATGTCCCTTCTTCATCAGCCATCTTACTTGAATGTGATATGTATGCCTTATTGACATTCTTTGTTTGAAACTCCACATCACATAAAAGAAACCCATTGCTTGTGGAAAAAGTTTTGAAATCCCGACAATCCGATACCAATTAGTCCGTATCGGTGTCCTTGTGTGTATCAGAGAATTTCGCTTGCTACTGATGTAATCCCATCCGATTATACCTTCCACATCAAAGACGTCGTTGTAAATCTTCACGATAAGTGCTTCATATTTGATTCCGGGAACCCATAGATGTCGAGGACCGTAAATTTGAAACAAAACACTGTCAACAATCATTGTCGTCAGATCGAGAAGGCCGAGCATACTCGGAAATACATCGTGAATGAACTTAATCATCATCACACGGACAATTACGCCTCTGTGGAGAGGAAAGAGATCTCTAACAGCGAGAATCGGAGTGACGTAGGCTATCATTGTGGTCCTTGTGGAGACCCAAAACAGAGACAGACCCAACCATAGATTTGTTAACAAAACCATCATATCCAGATCACCATGTCCTCCGCTGCGAGACAAACCTATCACCGACAACCCATCTCTTGCGCTGCCATTTGAAATCATTTCAGTTATTGGCGTCGGCCGTACTGTTTTCTATTTTCCGTGTTGTTTTTAGTATAAGTATTCCAAATAAATCTCAAGCGCAGAAACATTAAAATCTATTATTATTGGATTGTGTGTATGTGTGGTGCATTTTAAAATAAGGTTAAAAAAATATTATTCAATATCCATGAATTTTGTTGTATTTTAGATTTTAATTTTATTTTTATTTTTAAAACATGAACAAACACAATATTTACTTTTCTCAAATTTTTCATATTTTTTTTTGTTTTCTTTCTCTCTCCTCCCTCCCTCTCTCCCTCTCTCCCCTCCTCCATCTTGTATAATAACATTATGGGTAGTTTTTTTTTTTTTTTTTTTTGACAACAATAGATTAGCTCAAACGAGCCAATGCGTAGGGAACTTGTTTACATACAGAACACTTTGCGGGGAAGTGCGCGCATAGCGTGCAAGAAGATCCGCTTTTGAATTTGCATCTCTGGAAATATAAGATAAGGAAAAGGAAGAGAACTCCTCCCTGTCCGTCCTTATGTCATGTAGGTAAGTCGAGAAAGCCGGCCAGTCGTGCGGTGAAGACACCATCTTCACCAAGTCAGCGCAGTCCGAGTAGAAAGCCACATCACAGTAATCGTGTCCGATCATGCAGCGCATTGCCCAAATGAAGGCTTCCACTTCAGCGTGTAAGGGGGAAAGACTTTGCCGGAAATTAGTAGCACCCCTTCCTGGCCTTGGGTCATGGGGCTGGATACAGAACCACCCTGCTCCTGCGAACCGATCATTGGATTTCCAAGAACCATCCACAAAACATCGGTAACCTGTAAAGAACAAAGGTAGAGAGCCGTTGGGCCGCTGTGGGCGGGATTCGGCTACCGTAGGTTGGTCAGAGTTAACCCCATCTTCACCTCCCTCCTGAGCCTTATGCCAGGATACAGCCTCACCTTCAGCTATCCGGACCGTTTCCTCTGGGCGTTCTGTAATATTTTCGAAAACCTTTGCATTACGCGCCTTCCATAAATACCACAAAATCCACGGGAAAGCGGACACATGAGAGCCCGGGCTATTGGGGTCCAATAAATGATCCATATTTGCAAAAACTGACTCCACCGGAAAACACTGTGAACCGACCGGTACCTGGGATAATGCCCACACCTGACGTGCCGGGGGGCAAAGGAACAAGACATGATTTACTGTCTCCTCCTCTGCACCACAACGTGAGCAGGACAAATCACATGAAATGCCACGTTTCCGCAAATTTCGTGAAACCGGGATACACCCTGACAAAACCTGCCACATAAAATGGTGCAGTTTTGGTGGGCAACGCACCTTCCAAACACTAGCCAGAAGAGAAGTAATCTCTGGTCCGACCCCAACCGCCTTAAAAGGCCCTGTTTTCGTCAAACGGGCCACATGATAGCCAGACTTAACAGTATACCTCCCATTTTTCGTAAAATGCCAACCAAGAGTATCATCCTTGGGGCAGCTTCCTAAGGGCAGTGCACCTATCAATGCAACATCGCCAGGATCAAAGTGGTCCGAGAGCACATCCATCCGCCATGAACGTGTCCGAGAATCAATCAAGTGTGAGATTTTAAGAGAAGGGTCCTTAAAAGGGCCCTTACTAAGAGCTGGTCTCGGGGATTGAGCTGGTATCCAGGGGTCAGTCCATATTGAAATGGACTCGCCCGAACCAACACGTTTAATAAGCCCTTTTTGTACCAGAGAGCGAGCTGAAATTATACTCCTCCACCCGTAGGAAGGAGAGTAGGAACGAATCGGTTCCATGGGATCCGAGTTCCGATAGTACCGACCCTTAAGAATCCTGGCAAACAAAGAATCCGGATATTCAATAAGCCTCCATAATTGTTTTGCCAGCAAAGCCGAATTAAAATCATCGACATTCCGAAACCCTAAGCCGCCCTGTTGCTTACTACAACAAAGCTTCTCCCAGGCAAGCCAGTGCATACCACCCGTCCTTCCATCCGAACTCCACCAAAAATTTGCCACCGCACTGGACAATTTGGATGTGATCGTCTTCGGTAGCCGAAAGCAAGACATCACAAACGTCGGTACCGCAGTAGCAATCGATTTGATCATAACCTCCTTCCCTCCTTTAGAGAGCAGTCTCGCCGACCAACCCGTCGTTCGACCCTGCAATCGTTCCCGGACAAACGAAAACACTTTTGTTTTCGACCCCCCTAAACTCTCGGGCAGCCCCAAGTACGATCCCATACCACCCTGAGCTGTGATCCCTAGAACCCCTTGAATCTCCAGTTTTGTCTGTTCCGCAACCGTGTGACCAAACTGGATGGAGGATTTCGCAAAATTAATTTGCTGACCCGAGGCGGCCTCATAATTCCGTAAAATCCTCAAGATGGCCTCACATTGGTCCTTGGCGACCTTACAGAAAAAAAGACTGTCATCCGCAAATAAGAGATGGGTGATTGGGGGGCATTTGTTGGCCACCTTAATCCCTGTAATTAATTTTTCTGCTTCCGCCTTCCGAATGTTGGCAATTAAAACCTCTGTGCATAAAATAAATAAATAAGGAGATAAAGGATCTCCTTGTCGTAATCCCCTTTCCGGAATAATCAGACCATTCGGTTGACCATTCAGAAGAACTTTGTACTCCACCGAACTAACACAAAACATAATCCATCTAATCCATTTCTCATCAAACCCCATCTTGTGAAGTAATTTGTCAATAAACTCCCATTCCACCCTGTCATATGCCTTGCTCATATCTGTCTTAATAGCCATAAATTTCCCTTTACAAGACGGATTAGTCCGTAAGCCGTGAAACATCTCCTGAGCAATCAGGATGTTATCCGAAATGAGCCTTCCCGGGACGAAAGCTGATTGTGTTTCTGAAATAAGGTCCGGTAAAAGCTTCTTTAGCCGTTGACACATGATCTTAGAAATAATCTTATATCCCACGTTACACAAACTAATTGGACGCAGCTCCGTCATCCGAGTCGGCTTAGCCACCTTCGGAATGAGACAGATATGCGTAGTATTCAAACCTCTATCAAAAACCCCCTCCTCGAAAAAACCATTAACTAGTGAGACAAGGTCTCCTTTAACAATCTGCCACGCTTTTTGGTAAAACAAAGCGGTCATCCCATCTGGACCCGGAGCCTTATCCGGATGCATCATAAATAAAGCCGCGCGGACCTCTGATTCTGTGACCCGGGCTGTTAACTGAGCATTGGCCTCAGCTGTAATCACTGGGTGTACCTCACGTAAGACCTCATCAAAATTTGTCGGATGTAATGTTGTAAACAGATCAGCAAAATACGATACTGCAATATTGCAGATGTCCTCATCCTCCGTAGACCAAATCTCATTTTTATCATAAAGACCAATGATCCGATTGCGGGCCCGTCTTTGCTTGGTCAGAGCGTGAAAGTACTTTGAATTTTGGTCGCCCATCTGCATCCATTTATTGCGACTCTTCAAATACCAATACACCTCCTCATCCTTATAGGCTTCCCACAGTCTAGCATTTAAATCAGCGATAACCGAAAGTGGAGTTGCATCGTCAGCCTGCGCGACAGACAACTGGCACTTTAGATCCTCAATTGTTTCCCTACCAAAAGGAACGTGGTCCTTACGCCACCTAGAAATAGCCCGTCTACAAATTACAATTTTATCTAAAAAATTGGGTGAGCTCTGAGGAGTCCCCCCAACCCATCCTGCCTCGATTGCCTCCATCAACCCTTCCTTCCCAATCCACCGTGGGTCAAACATAAAACGTCTTTTTCCCCGTGGCCTTTTTGCCCCTATATTGACCACAACGGGCTTATGATCAGAGGCAATCATAGGTAAATACTCGAGTACCGTATCTGGAAATAGATCATGCCAATCTTCATTGCCGAGGGCTCTATCCAACCGACACCGGATTGGCTTTTTATCCCGCCAACCTCGCCAAGATAAGCAATCTCCTAGGAATGGAAATTCCAGAAAACCACAATCTTGGATCATTCCATTGAAAGGAAGAAATGAAGACGGATGCCGTAATTTGCCTCCTCGTTTCTCATGATTACCAGTTAATTCATTGAAATCACCAACAGTAAACCATGGAGAGGACCGAGACACACCAATACGCAATAACCGCTCCCACACCATGTCACGGTTCTTCGGGACTGGATCACCATAAACGAACGTTAAATAAATGACCCGTCCTTTATAAACCGCTTCAATGTCGATTAACCGATTAGACTCAAATAAAATTGTAACATTAAAATCCGCTTGACTGTAAAAAAGTGCCAAGCCCCCACTTGAACCAATAGGTTCCACTGTGGTTAAATCTGTGTAGCCAAAATGCCCTATATATTTTTCCAGAACCACACGAGGCTGTTTTGTTTCCATCAAAAACAAAAAATCCGGGCGATGTTTATGCCATAGATCCCGCAGATTGCCGATTGTTGCCTTGTTACCTAGGCCTTGACAATTCCAACTGATAATATTCATTAATTAAACCCCCAAAAAAATGTGGTTAAGACCACATAATGCTACCCGTCCAGACCACGGACAAATAACCAAAGTAAAGAACACCACTTTAGTCCGAAAACCACCAATAATATCCACTAAGGCCCAAGGCCCACAACACCAGCCTGGTCCGAGTGTGAAACTCCAAAAACGAGAAACAACCAAAGAAAAACTAAGAGGCTGTGGTATATTGATGCAATACCTTAGACCCCAGTCCAGATTGAAATTATCCCATAGGCATAATAAAAATCCCCAATGAAATATCCAACACACGAAGACAAAAACAGTGGTCCGAAACTGAGAGAAACGCTGTGACCAACAGGAAAATACCCCATAGTAAGAACAAAGACACCAGCATAGTTTTATTATTGTTCTTATGAAAAGGTTACAACAGGTCAGAGCCTGAATTTGCGAAAAAACCCTTTTTAAAGGGAACTGAAGCAAAAAACAAAAGTGAACCAATGGGGCACCCATTATAGTATTATTGAAACCAAGAGAAAGAAAAGGAGAGATAAAAACCCGACTACGCCAGAACACAGTCTTCTTGTGGAAGAAACACCAATAACAGATGAGATGAATTAGACCCACCTCTCCTTGCCAGCACAAACAGACACTTAACATCAATTACCAGGATTAGTTGGAGGTTTTCCTCCATGAGTAGGACCTGCACTCCCTTGCACTCCTCCTCCCACCGTCGAAACCGACGAACCAAGTCTTTTGCGCGGCGAAGCTAATGCATAAAGGTTTCGCTTCTTAGTGCTTGCACCAGGAAGGACCCCTTTGTTCTTGACTGATTTGGACCGAGGTGGTAGAACCCCATTCTTTGCCTTGATTCCCTGCTCCGAAGCCGTATGGTCACCCTCCTTAGCGAGGGTATCCTCATCGTCATGAAGATCCTGCTCCTGGGACTCCCCTAGACCAGAGTCCTTGGTGACAAACGTCACCTCCTCATCAACGATGGGTTGAACCTCCTCAGAGGCTAACCCAGATGCGACCCCATGTTCCTCCATAATCGGACCCAGACCTCCGATCTCTTGTGCATCAGGGAGCTGAAACTCCTGAGCCAGCAAATCACTCAAAGCAGCAGAAAAGAGATCCTCCTGCTGGTCCTGAACCATATCCCGAGTAGTAACATTGTGAGTGTCAGATGCAGGAAAGAGGTTCTTGCACACCGGATTATTCTCACCAGAAGGGACCACAACAGTCAGCGGAAGAGCCCCCTGAATCAGAGATTGATCAGAAGAAACAGCAACCTCCTCCGTAGGAGACACCACAAAAGCGTCAATCAACTTTTGCTCTGTCGCTGAAAGGGAGATCCCTACACCCTCATCCGTACCCTGAGTTGGACCAACACCCTCACCCGCAATCAATGCAATGGTATCAGTCATCGGGACATGTGGTGGAGCTTGCTCCTTTGGTTGAAATTCCCTACGGCCCCGTTTTGACTTGTGTCCAAAACCTTGTTTGTGGCGATGATTGTCACGCTGACCACCTCCAGCACCCCTTTCTCCTCCTACAGCAGGACCCTGGGGATGAGCCCCTCGCATACCTGAGCCAGAACCAGAACTAGAACCACCCGCAACTGCTCCCTTGTAACTCTGTAACCTATCCTCAGGACGAGGATCCGACCCACCTGCCTGTTGTTGTTTCCCCGTATTACCAAATAACGGGCAACGGGAAACATCATGGCACAGGCTGAAACACCGGCGACAATAGCCATATAACCTCTCGTACCGCAGGGTTACCACCGTTTCTTCACCACTATGGAACTCGACCGAAGCTTCAAACACTAATGGCTTAAAACCATCGAACAAGACTTGAAACCGACCAGTATCGATGTCAACCTCTACAACCTCTCCCAGGTCTGAACCAATGCTGCGGAAGGTCTCGTCTGCCCAAAAATGAAGTGGGACTCCCATCATGCGGACCCAGAACTTGATGAGGTACGGATACTTATGGTCCACCACCGGTTCCCACCTGACCAGGGAGAGCATCCAATGATCAAAGTGGTAAGGTTCCATCTTCAGAACCTCCAAAATATCTTCCTCTTGATCAAAATCAAACTGAAAACGCCCCATACCCAGGTCCGCACCCACAACCCTCTCTTCAATCTTCCAGATCTTTGGCAGCATAAACAAAAGAGCCTTCATGTCCTGCATC
Organism: Camelina sativa; assembly: GCF_030686135.1. NCBI lineage: Eukaryota > Viridiplantae > Streptophyta > Magnoliopsida > Brassicales > Brassicaceae > Camelina > Camelina sativa. The sequence goes on along the minus strand of NC_141899.1, from coordinate 19,421,830 downwards.
GCAGGGTTCATGCATCGACCAATGAGTGTCTTTGCATACCCTTCGATGAGTGCCGAGTTATCAAACCTTGGGATCTTAATCTTCAGCTTACCAGTAGACCCCGACAAACTCTCCGAAGACCTCTGAGAAACCAATAACCCGGTTTGAGCCATAGTATCCGTACGAAGAAGAGAAGAAGGACAAACAGAGAATAAAGGAACCAATAACCAACAAGTTTCAGACCAGGAAAGTTTAAGTGAATAGACAAAAGAACACAGATGAGTGTGAGAAGCAAAGACGATTCTAGAGCCCCTTTTATAACCCATTCCAACCCCCTCGACGTGATCGACCATAATGACGATAATCACAACAATAATTGACCCAAAGATTCGGCCAGAAACCGGGCAATAATTGACGATTATCGAACCAGAGGAAACCAGAGCAAAATCCGTCCAAGCAAATCCCCTCATCTGAGCCCCAGGATCCGTAAACCCAACCCAAAATCGCCATTGAAATCGAACCAGAGCAGAGCAGATCAAAATGTGCCCAAACCTGGGAAAATTCCCACCGTGAAATCCGCCAAAGAGGATTCGATCCCCTACCTGTCTTCCCATCAAATCACCAAGGCAATCCCATGGAGATCCGGAAATTCCCAACACAGGAAGCCTCAAATCCGCAAACAAAATACCGAAATCAGGAGGAGACCGATAAGAGAAACCAAATAAAAACCCCCAGAATCTCGAGGCGAGATCCGCCAGATCGTAAGCTCACCGCAATCGAAAACCAAATCGGAAACCTAAAGACGCATCGGAAACCTATCATTATGGGTAGTTCTTATTTATTTTTCTATATTACTGAAAAACATTAAAATCCATAATAATCACCCAAAAAACTTTTAAATGCATTTGAAAATCCACACATATGCATTTAAAAACCTCATAATTTGCATTTATCTTTAAAATCTACTAATGTTATTTGTTAATGCAAATCCATTTTGAAACCTCCTAAATAAATTTTGAGAAGAAGAATTAGAAATAAATAAAATAAAATTGGATACTTCAAAATAAATCTATTCAAAATAATATAAATAGATTTTTCTTTATTTTTTATTTTTTTATGTACTTGGATCCAGATATGAGTGGGTGACCCGGATGAAGAATGGTTGGGTAAATTTATAACCAAAAAAAATATAAAGAGTTATTTGATTTATTGAAAGGTTTTTTCCTAATTATATTGATTTAAAATAAATGACAAAATATGATTATTATTATTATAATCTTTTTCTTTTGGAAAAAAATAAATTTATTATCATTAAGAGAGGCGTATGAAAATACAATTTCCGAGAGAAAGACACGAGATAAATTTTGATCCCCTTGGCCTTGGTGTCTCCTCCTCCTCTCTCTTTCTCTCTCTCTTACAAAAAGATTTCAAAAACCCTAAATTTCACAAAAACTGATTAGGTTTCAAAATTCTCTCCGGCGATTTTCTCTACTTAAAATTCGGCTCACGGTGAGTTTCCTAAACGTCGAATTGAATTGATCGAAGAGGTTCTTCACTTTCAGAAATACCTAATCTCTTTTTTTTTTTTTTTTTTTTTTTTTTTGATTACGAAACGATCATCTTCGGTTTTATCGAATTAGTCATTTGGTTATTCTCTTTACTTTGAATTGTGTTCTCTCCTCTTTCGTAGCTTCGATCAATTCACGTCAAAATTGATTTTTTTTTTTTTTTTTTTGAAATTTCAATTTGATAAAATCGATATTTTTTATGGCAATTACATAAACATCTTATCAAAAGTTTGAGTTTTTTTTTCCTGTGAGTTTACATTTCTTAGATTATTTACGAAAAAAATTATTCTTTTGCTTGTAAAGATTTGAACTTTTTGTTTAATACCTCTCGGGAGTAAGCTAAGATTGTTTTTTTTTTTTGTTTGGGTGCTGGAACTTATAATAGGTACAAAGGGTTGAGTTACTTTGAGCTTGAAAGATGAATACTCAAGAGGTGAGAGTCGTACCTCGAGGAAATCGACGGAGGAAAGCTGTGATTGATCTGAATGCTGTACCTGGAGATCAAGAAGGCACTTCTGCTTCTTCTGTTAGAGCTCCTACCACCGTGCCTCCTGTTGTAGAGCCTCAGCCTGTTCCTACTCCGATTGATGTTGATGCTATTGAAGATGATGTTATTGAATCATCTGCAAGTGCTTTTGCTGAAGTATGTTCCTTTGTTCGTTCCCTGTTTATATTTTATTTTCTCAGTGATTGATGGGATGTGTTTTTGTATAAGGTTCACTGATTTAGGTTTTGTTTTGATTTCAGGCTAAAAGCAAATCTAGAAATGCACGTCGGAGATCCTTGATGGTTGATGTAGAGTCAGGTCAGTTTTTTTTTAATCTATTTTGATGGTTGGATTTTAGTTTGTGTTTGTTTTGTGCTGTGATGGTTGTGGGATTGCTGCTTTAGAATGTTTGTTCATAGCTTACCAGTTTTCTCTTACTTGGATGGGTAATTGTAGGAGGTACAACTAGGGTGCCTGCCAACTTGAGCAACAAACGCAGAAGGATTCCTTCTAGTGAACCTATCATTGACTGTGAGCATGCCTCTGTAAATGTCGTTGAAGTCGATATGTTATCGGTAAGTGACATGTGAAGCATGTACTATGCTGTTATGCTCCTTAGTTTTAGCTCACCACTTTCGTTTAATTGTGCAGAGACTGTCTGGATCGAAGGCTCCAGCTCCCCCACCAGAAGAGCCGAAATTTACTTGTCCCATCTGTATGTGCGCCTTCACAGAGGAGATGTCAACCAAGTGCGGTCACATCTTCTGCAAGGGATGTATAAAGATGGCAATAACTCGTCAGGGCAAATGCCCTACTTGCAGGAAAAAGGTTACTGCAAAAGAGCTCATTCGAGTATTCCTTCCAGCCACTAGATGAGTTATACAGCAACATCACCAACCACCACCCTGTAAGTCTAACAAATTATTGTTTTTCATCTACGATTGTATCAATTACTAGATCTTATTAAGTAAACGGGAATTTGGTTTCTACTCTCGCAGGTCTAATCATTTGTCAGACTGTCCTCATACTCACTTCGGAACATTGAAAGGGACTTCAGTGACTTTGTATTTTAGGATGAGAAATATTCAGTTATCAAGAAGGCCCTATCATTTGATGGATACCATTGGTAATAACTCTTTGTTTTTAGTTGCTGTTATATGTAATTTAGGTCTCTGCAAACCTCTCAGTCGATACTATTTTCTCTTAATTGATGAAAAAGATATATGAAAGCAAAAAAATATTGGATCTTAACTAAAATTCGAAATACATTCTTAAATCATGTTGTGTATGTCAGTTCGCTTTGCTGATAAATACATTAAGTATTTGTGTATGTCAGTTTGAGCAGATAGTAGGAGTTAGAGGGACATTTATTAGAACTCCATGCATTGAGAGTCTGAGACTAGAATACACTATGGTCGCAAAAGATAGATTACAGAAGCTACTAGACATAGGTTTCAATCGATGCTCTATTGCTCTGCCTTGTTTAATCACACCTCAAGGCTCAAGGTCACCTTGTAGTAGTCTGCACTATGCACTGTCGCCTTGTCATGAAAACACGGCGGATGCAGCTATACTGGGATCACTTGTAGTCTGAGATGCTGGCACAAGGTTCTGGTTGCTGAGGCCAGCTTTGAGAGGGAAATGACCAAACCATCCTTTTATGAAAGGGCCAGCCATAGTGTGGAAAACCAAACCAACCCGAGAGTGGTTATTGGCGAACCTCACTCTGGTTCTCAGGTACATACCTCCCTCCTTCAGCAACTGATAGTAGAAGTGCCATCAGAAATAGTGCCAGAAGGAGCTTGGCTTGAGTGTTAGTCTTCTCCATTGTAGTTTGATTTGGTTTCTCTTTTTGCTGGGTGATGATACTGAGAACTGGTAGCTGGATTTATAGGCCAAGCTAGTGAAGCGGTGGTGGGTTAGCTTTCCTTATTTGTGAGGGATGTTAAATGGTGTATGCATTCTGGTTTTTGATCCTTTGGATTGGCTCTTCTGTACAATTAAATTCCGCCATAGTCCACGCTCCAGCGTAGTTCGAGTGATAAATTTTTTTATAATGGTAGGTGTAATTCTCAGTAAACCATTGATTACAAACATTCCAAGAACACCAAGTCACCAACCTCTGACTTTTGAATCTTCTAGTCATGGTGTGTGATTAGTATTGAACTGTAGTACTGAATGCTGATCATTAAGGTTAGTTCATTCCTTTCTACCGGCTGCATGATTCTGGTGACATGTCAAACATTAGAAAGATGGATACTGCCCCTTCCGGTTGGCTAATACCACTCGATACTGTTCTCTATAGCCTAAGAGAGAGGGTTGGCATTAAAGTTACAGACCTAAGTCGTCTTGTAAACAGGCGCACAACTGATTGGAAGACCCCAATCCGGATTTATGGCGGTGGGGAGTTTTTTTTCTGTTCATGCCACTTCTTGACCTTAACGACAGTGTATTTTAATGGTCCGATTTTGACCAAATTCATAGAACTCATTTTTTAGTTCGTGCATTTTATGTCAATTGAAGTGCGTCGTGCAATTATTCTTCTTGCTTTTGATCGAGACCGCATCCATCCAATAGTCTATCTTGATTCATCAACGGATCGTGACTCGGTCTCAAATTAATCTTAGGGAAGCACAATCAAACGTTTTAACCTGATCATCCCAACTCCGACCAGAACTTGGCCACTTCAATCATCCCATTTAATCATGGTTAAGTCTCTAAAAGTTCAGATTTCTATTGGCCAAAGATCCTCTTGGATTTAATCTTGATCATCACCCGTTGATATATAGTAGTAGCCTATGGGTTGTACCCTGGTAAAGTCCATGATTCACCCTGAACCTAGGTGGAGTCTTAAGAGACTTATCCAACCTTGCACCAGTATATCATGTGCTATGTGTTTAAAGGGTTCAGCGAATCTTGCCATTTCACCAAATTTCTCTTTATTTTTTGCTACTTTAATGTATTCCTAGAATGAGTATTTTTTTGTTTATTTACAAATAGTTGACCAACAGAGAAGTCCCGAATAAAAACTCTATATGACAAGAGCGGGAAAAACGTCTTTTTCATACCTGGACAATTACACTATGTTGAATTCATACATCGGACTATCGACTGTGCTAAAACATACATGTAGTTTTAAAATATTTGAATTTCATACCTAAACTTTAAATTTCATATCTAAACTTTCGATTTTGTGCCTAAATATACAAAAATGTGTTTAATGTATAACTCTGTTAGATTTTCCGTTACATCCATCTGACGTGGAATCCAACGTGTACAGATACATTTAGTTGAGAAATTAAAATTGAACCAAAACAACTTACCCTAGCCTCGAACCCGTAACCTTTACCATACAAACCAGCAGTTTAATACCATTTGAGCTACTGAAGATTTTGTTCTGCGAACAAACAAATATATATATGATAACATAATAACTCCGAACAACCTGAGAAATCCCAAAAAAATCTTGGGTCCGAGAGTGTAAGGTTTGGTCGGATTGGGTTTCTCTTCCACACCTTCGTCAAACGACTCGTAGTTATTACTCCTGCCGGAATTGCCACCAAAGCTCCGCCGTAACAGGTCACCGGCTTCTGATCAGTTTATGGGATTAGGGTTTGGTCTGTTAGGGATTGGAGGAGAAGAGGAGGAATTTTTGTTGGTAAGAGAAGCCATGACTGATACAAACTGCTAAAAATTCTTAATTTGTTAACAATCTGAGATCTTTGGGTTGTTAAAGGAAACAGTAAACCAAGGAATTGAAATAGAGGGAGAGAGAAGAAATTGAAATTTGTTAACAATCTGATTTTGTTTACGGTGAAGCTTTGGTGGCAACCCTTTTCCGGCGACTGTTTTTTCTTCACCAAATATTTTTTTTGGAGATTTCTCTGTTTGTTTGGAACTATCATTTATTATATATATATATATAATACGTTAGTAAACTTAAGAAAAGGTTCAGTAGCTCAGTTGGTCTTAAACTTGTTGGTTTGAATGCTAAAGGTCTAGAGTTCAAGTCTAGACTTAGACATTTTGGTTTAATTTTAATTTCTCAACTAAATGTAAAACGACGTCGTTTTACTATCTCTACACGTGGATTCTACGTCAGACTTACTTAACAGAAAAATTAACAGAGTTACATATTAAACACGTTTTTGTATATTTATGCACAAAATCGAAAGTTTATGTATGAAATTCATATATTTTAAAACTACATGTATGTTTTAGCACAGTCGATAATCCGATGTATGAATTCAACATAGTGTAATTGTCCAGGTATGAAAAAAACGCTTTTCCCGACAAGAGCGTACTGAAGTATATAAAGTTTTGTCGTCGGGGACCACAACAGTCTTTTAAGTCTGGTCAAAGAAGGATCAGTCCGTATAAAAATATTACATGGTCCCAACACGCACACGCTTTTGGTACCACAAGTTCAGAATCGGATGGAAAAAAAAGCCTTGTAATATGAATGAAAAAAAAAAAAAAGCCTTGTAATATATTAAAATCTAGAACATTCACATGATATTAGTAGGTAGTCGCATTTAAAACGTCTTACAAAATAAGCCTTCCCCCTTCATAGTTCATACCCCGACAAATATTTTTCTTTTCTTCTAAGTTCATACCCCGACAAATATTTTTCTTTTCTTCTAATTATAATACCCGAGAGACAACATATCATTCATCTTTTTTACATATCATACCAAGTCTGTCCTTTTACTACCGTTCCAAGAATCATTTATATCCGGTTTACCACAAAAGAACCCAATCCGGTTTAGTATGAGTTGATGCTGGCGACGTACTCATTGCCTCTACGGTTAAAAGACCTTCCTCCTCCTCCACCTCCCCTCCTGTAATCGTAGCCATATCCATAACCTCCTCTTCCTCTCACTGCCACGTTTCTGTTTCCGTATCCACTTCCTCTGTGACCTGTTTACTCAAAGCAAGCAAACAAAAACAGTCATATTCGTCTTCTTCACATTACCATATCAAAGTTTTGCTACCTAGACCAACTCACCTCTTGATGTTGATAGCTTCTCCTCCACAAAAGCTCTCTGTCCACCAATTCTCACAGGTGAAGCCTGCATCATTAAGATGAGTTCATATATACATCAATTTCAACGTTAAGATACCTAACGCTGATATTGGTTTTCTAATATGCTAAAACAAGAATGTGAAAAATATATTATGCGAAAACAATATGTACCTCTATTGCTCTCTGGGCAGCATCTGCCTCCTCAAACTCAACAAAACCATAAGGATAACCAAGTCCCTGCCAGTCATATAGTAAACTATCATTCTTTCAAGAAAGAAAAACTCTATGTAAGATTAGTGTTTCTTTATCCCTGGGAGAAAGCTTCCAATACTTTTAAGTTAATTGGTCAATCTTACCCTTTGGCTTATAACTTGAATCCCACCATTGATAATAGCTCCAAATTGCTTGAATTCAGTCTCAAGCATGTCGATGGTTGCATTTGCAGGAAGATGTCTCACATAAATAGATGTACCCTCAGCTACCACTAATGAAAAGACAAAAAAAGAAAAGAATAAGACCATGTAATGAATAGATAAGAGAAAATAGACCAAGAAATAACTGAAAACTTGAGGTTCAGCTATTCTGTAAACTCCTACCTTCCTGATTGTGCCCATCGTCAGCAGCATCAACAAACTCAGAAACTGAATCAGATTCTATCACTTGAGAAGGATCTAAAAATGCTTGTTGTCCTTGGTCGTTGAGTATCTGGCCTGTAGAAGGATCTGAAAGCGCTTGATGTTCTTGGTCTTTCTGTATCTGCTTCGGAGACCATGAAGAGACAGCTGAAACTCCAGATCTAGTCTTCGTTACCTTCAACTGTAATGAAAGTCATCAATTATCAATAGAAAAATCCAGATGTGAGATAGTAAACCCTAAAATAAGATGTAACTAGGTTGAGTATGAATCCTCTTGGGTGGCTACTTACCACAGAGGCATACGATTTCTTGGGAACATTTTCGAGTCCATCATCTGGGTCATAACATTTCAGTGACTCCTTTGCAACTTTTTTGCAAGTTTTCTCAATCTCTGGAACGTCTTCATTGACAATCTCAGGAGGTTCTGGAACATTATCCTTAGCATTCTCACTATACAAAGGTTTAGACACTTCCGTATTCGCTGAAACACATGAAGCTTGCTCAGAGCCCTTATTGCCTGTAGAAGCTTAAGTTTAAGAAAAGGATTGCAAAATACTGAGCTTGTTAAAAAAAGAAGTGACGGATAATGAGTGTAAGTTTAACTTACCATTAATAAGACTGGGTCTTGTAGAGTCCTTCCCAGAAACAACTTGCCCATCTATGGCCTCTGGAACATTATTCTTAGCATCGTCATTGACAAATCTGAACATGTCATTCAGAACAAAGAACCCATTTTCTTGCGGAGCAAGGAAGAAAGTCTGTGTGAATTTCCTCCTCAATGTCTCGTATTGAGTGAAGTATCCAGTAACAACAAGGAGGAAACCCCCACTGTGAGACTCTTGGGTATCATAACTGGTAATCTCAGCCGAACTGAAATTTCCACAAGTCAGTGACTTAAGCTCCTCACTTATACCCTGCTCAAAGAATAAGCATCAAAATGAGACAAACTTAAACAGAATCACTTAAAACCGCATCCAGTTACAACCAACAATTGACACTCCAGCCCCCAACCCCATGTTAGTTTACACGAGTAAATGGACTAATCCTAACACAATGAAAAAAAAAGAATAGTCTCATTCAACCAAACCCCAACTAAAACTACAGACAACATTTACCTCCAAGGTAGAGAAATCGCGCATAACTCCATCCTGTCCAACACGCCCAACCTTACTAATCTCTTGATAGAAACGGTGAAGATGCTCAGGCATGTTATACAAAATGTGGTAGTACTGACTGACAAACGCTTTCCCAACCTACATTTACCAACACACACCAAAAAAAAAAAAAAACTCTTAACAATACAAAAATAGATATGAACCAAACTTGTGAAAAAGAAAGAAGCTTTCAACCATAAATTGAGACATACAGCAAGTGAATCAATAACAGGTGCAGCAGCAGCCGGAGAATCCATAGTATCTCTATCACAAACCTCCACAGCAACAAACACCTGTGGATTAATTAACAACAACAAAGCTCTCAGAATCAAATCTAGTCACAGAACAACCCAAAACTCCTAAATATCACTGACTAATTTTCCAATCATTTCGTTAAACGAAACCGCACGAACCTAACACACACTTCGACAAATACATACAAAGCAACGAAACGAACTAACAAACAACAAAATCAACTTCACATTTCGCTTCCAATACTACGAAATTTTACTGTAGATCACACATTCGGCGAAATCGGTCACATCAACGAGAAACGAAAATTGTCAGAGACGATTCACCTGAAATTAGAGTAAGAGTGAAGAAGAGAGTGAGAGAAAGAAGTTACAGTAGCGAAACAGAGCGCCGATTTTGTAGGTCTGGGGGACCTCGAGAACAATGGCGGGACCTAGGGTTTGATCGCGAGGACGAGAGGGCCAAGTGTACGGAAAAAAAGAAAAAGCGAGAAGAAAAAGGCAACGGAAGAGGACTTTTGTGGGGACTTGAGGAGGCTGTTTATATAGACGGAAAGAGACTCTCTGGGGGGTGTGGGTGGTCATGGACTCCTTTTTTGGACCGACACGTGTCCAGATTAAGGTCTCTTGCACTTCCTCCACTCCACTTCTAACTTCATAGTATTTACTGATGATTTAAATTAGATTATTGTAAAGATTTATAAACATGATTAATTGGAGTAGTAGATGTATAATATAGTGCACACGTCCGCATGTTTATTCAGAATCCGAATAGAATGTATTTTTATGTATCTAAGTTGTTGATTCAATCATTGGTTTCATATTAAAAAAAAGATGCACACACTTGGTGGTGGTGGTACTCAACATGTGAAACGTGAATCGGAAAGTCCTTTTGAGGTCATTGAGTTTTTTTTTTTTTTTTTTTTACTAGTTCTTATAAACTAAAAGAAAAAATATATATATCTAAACTAAATAAATAAATTTAGACAATCCAAAGGAAAGTCTTGCCGCGGAAATGACATATTCAACCACTTCAAATCTATGTATGGATGTATGCATGTAGCATTTGCAGCTTTTCAAGTTCATCTTTTTTCGTGAATTTTAACATTTAAACTCCAAATTTTATTCCATGTTCAATTATTCGAGAAACATTGAACCTGTTATATTTATGATACACTACACTCCATGAAATTTTGTATTTACAGTTACAAAATATCTTTTTTTATGTTTAAAATTTTGTATTTATATATAAAAAGTTTTACATTGAAATATCCGCAAATTAACTTAAAACGTGAGTCTTTTGACTTTTCTTTTAACTTTGAAAGAAAGAACATACGTTATATTTTGCTTTTTTATTATGAATCTATTAACTTTTTTGGTCATTGTTCATCAAAACATTTTATTTATTGTGCGTTTAATATTTTATGAATCATATAAGAACTAAATTTGTCATTATTACATTACAAACAAAAAGTTTGTTTGAAAAAAGCCAAAAGAAAACCACCTTTTTCCATATTCCACTATCAGTTAAATAAAATATATCAAGAAAACTTGAATAAAATGACTATGACAAAAATATTAAAAATATATATATACGAAGTAGATGAATCATAAGTGATTAACTTCTACTGACTGAGAAAATCTAATTTATTTAACCTAACTATAGTTAATCTAATATAATGCACACGTCTGCATGTTAATTCAGATTCCGAGTAGAATATATTTTTATATCTAATTCAACCACTTCAAATCTATGTATGGATGTAGGCATGTAGCATTTGCAACTTTCCAAGTTTATATTCTTTCTTGAATTTTGACACTTAAACTCCAAATTTTATTTTGTGTTCAATTATTCGACAAACTTTGAACCTGTTATATTTGTAATACACTACACTCCAGTGGCGGATGCAGAAATTTATTTTGTATGGGGCACAAACATATATAATTACTAATATTAAATTCATATTATAAAAATGTTTAATAAATATATCAAATATTTTGCATTGTTAATATATTTTAAATTTTGAAATAAAAAAAATGAACCAAAAATTTTGCAAGTGTTGCTTTTATTGGTTTATAATTATACTTAATTACTTACATTATTTTATATATGTCGATTTTTTTTTTTAATAGGCACATTTACAAACTTAAAATTCACAATTAACTATAAATAAATATATATATATATATATATATTACATTTAAATTCACAATAACTATAAATATATATAACACTTAAATTCACTTATCAAACCATATCACACAAATTTAAATTTTTTTAAAATAAATGAACTACAAAAGAAAAAATATTGTTTCATGTTATTAATTTAGTAGTTTTCCTAACACTTTTCAGTTAAGTTATATGTATACTAAACAATTAAAATATAAATTAAATTTGTCAAAGTTGAACTAGAAATAGAAGAAAAAGATAGAACTGAATGTATAATTTATTTAAGAAAAATGCATCGAATAGTTAAAAAGAGTAAAAAGGAACATGCTAAAGTAAAGTGGCTAAACAAATAGAAAACTAGTTTTAAAGAAAACTAGTTATAAAGAAAGACATCAAACAAATATAAAAAACTGGTTAAAGAAAAAAGCTAAATAATAAGCACATAAACGATCTCGAACTGGTGACCAATGAAGCCACATAAGGATTTCATATACCAACTGAACTAAACATACTATTAGTAATACATACTCGGTAATTTTTGAAAAAGAGTATATGGGGCACATGCCCCACCCCTCTCTCACGTAGATCCGCCCCTGCTATACTCCATGAAAATTTCTATTCAAAGTTACAAAAATATTGATTTTTACGTTTAGAAATTTGTAGCATGTAGCATCTGCAACTTTCCAAGTTTATCTTCTTTCTTGAATTTTGACATTTAAACTCCAAATTTTATTTTGTGTTCAATTATTCGACAAACTTTGAACCTGTTATATTTATAATACACTACATTCCATGAAAATTTCTATTCAAAGTTACAAAAATATTGCTTTTTACGTATAGATTTATATATATATATAGAGAAATTTGTATATATATATATATATATATATATATATAGTGTTACATTGAAAAATCCGCAAATTAACTTAAAACGTGACTCTTTTGACTTTTTTTTTTAATTTGAAAAAAGAAGATACGTTATATTTTGTTTTTATTATAAAAATTATGAAACTAATCATGTTTTTGGTCATTGTTCATCAAAACATATATTTTATTTATTCTGCGTTTAATATTTTGTTAATTTATGAGTCATATAAGAACTAATTTTGTCATTGTTATATCAAGAACAAAAAGTTTGTTTAAAAAAAACAAAAAAAAATCAACCTTTTCCATATTCCAATATCAGTTAAATACTCCCTCCGTTTCATAATATATGATGTTTAGAGAAGTATTTTTGTTTCATAATATAGGATGTTTCCAACTTTTTATGTAACTTTTAGATTAAATTTATATTTTATATTATGCAGACTTGATTATGATTGGTTAAACTTTTTAAAAGTAACTATTTCTTAATATGTGTGTTTTCACTAAAACATCTTATATTTTGAAACGGAGGGAGTATATATATATATATATATATATATATATATATATATATTAACAAAAGTTGAGTAAAATGATTATGACAATACTAGGTAGATGAATAATACAGTAAACTAGATTGTACCGCGAGACAATCTTTTTATTAAAACATTAATATTTTAATTTCTTTTTATTTGTAATATTTAGTTTGTATTGTTTAGAGTTTGAGATTATATTTATATTGTTAATTATTAGAACAAAGAATAAGTAATTTTAAGCTATTGTCTCATTAAGTCACAATTTTGCTAATGCTTTTTAATTATGTTACACAATATTAGTTAAAAATCAGTTTGATTTGATATGTGAAATAGATTTGCAGTGTTGACCAAAGAATAAAATGAAGTTTTAACCCGTATTTTAGTACTGAGTCAGTGATATTCAAATTTCTAATAATGTTATTTCAAACCCGTTCTGTTTATAACATATGCAGCCATATAACCACATTCTATAAAATTTAAACTTTTTATAAGTTTACATATTCATAATATTTTAAAGTTCTTATTAAGTTGATATCAATAATAATATTTAAATATGTAAAAGTTTAAATTTAAACTTTTTATAAGTTTACATATTCATAATATTTTAAAGTTCTTATTAAGTTGATATCAATAATAATATTTAAAAATGTAAAAGTTTAATTTTTTTACATTTGATACATAATTAAGCTAAAAACAGTTCAACTAAATAACCAACTAAACCAATTGACAACCAAATAGAATCAAGTATAATATAATAGAAATAAGCTATCACACATCTACAGTTTGCTGATGATAGCTTATTTTTCTGCCGAGCAAACATTCGAAACTGTCAAGCATTAAAGGATGCTTTTGATGTTTACGAATATTACTCAGGACAAACAATTAATACCTCGAAATCTCTTATCACTTTTGGCTCTCGTGTGTTTGGACATAGACAGAATGCTATGAAAAATATATTACAGATTTCAAACCAGGGAGGAGGGGGAAAGTACCTTGGTTTACCTGAACAGTTTGGTCGTAAAAAGAAGGAGATGTTTGATTATATCGTTGAACGTGTGCGGCAACGTACATCGAACTGGAGTGCTAAGTTTCTATCCTCAGCAGGAAAAGAGGTGCTTTTAAAATCTGTTGCGGCAGCCATGCCTGTGTATGCAATGTCCTGTTTTAAATTGCCTATGGGGCTCATTTCTGAAATAGATTGTATTCTTATGCAGTTCTGGTGGAAGAAGAGTGCAGCTTCAAGAGGTATATCCTGGATTGCGTGGAAACGTCTCCAATACTCGAAGAAAGAAGGAGGTTTGGGGTTTAAAGATCTATCAAAATTTAATGATTCTCTTTTGGCAAAACAAGCCTGGCGGATTCTTCGTCATCCAAATACATTGTTCGCCAAAGTAATGAAAGCCAGATACTTTCCGGAAGAATCCATCCTTGATGCTACACCTAAAAAGTTACAGTCCTATGGCTGGTCATCCATACTTTCTGGTCTGGCTTTGTTAAAAAAGGGTGTGCGACATATTGTAGGCGATGGCACGTCCATACGCATCAATATGGATAATATTATTGCTGCTCATCCGCCTCGCCCTGCTAATCTTATTAATCCCACAGAGACGTGTTTCATTTCTGACCTTATCCTGTCCAATGGCCCAGCAAAAGCATGGAATATACATGCTGTTGAAAATGTGATTAGTCCTGAGGATGTTTCACGGATCACTCGCCTTTATATTCCTCAATCAAGTCCTGCAGATAAACTAATTTGGCACTATAACAAATCCGGAGAGTACACAGTTAGGTCTGGTTATTGGCTTGCCACACATGATCCTTTTGATAATGGTCAAGCTCCTATTGCTCCACATGGTTCGATCGTTCTAAAAAAACAAATTTGGAAGTTAAAAATATTGCCCAAAATTAAGCACTTTCTTTGGAGCATTTTGTCGAAATCAGTGGGCACTGCAACACGTTTGGTAACCCGGGGTATCTCCATTGATACTATGTGTCAACGATGTAAAATGTCTGCGGAATCCATTAACCATGCTCTGTTTCTTTGCCTTTATCCCAAGCTGTTTGGAATTTAGTTAATGTTCCCCAGTTCTCTTCCTTACATGCGACAGACGCAGAGATTAATTTATCAACCTTGATGGAAATATATCAGGACGACTCGAGGTCTGATGATGAGAGATTTCTTCCGTTTTGGCTAATATGGAACATATGGAGAACACGTAATAACTTTATCTTTAATAATATACGTGAAGATCCTCTGTTCTGTTTTCATCAAACAAAAGGCGATGTCTCGGAATGGATCGCGGCGACTGGTGGTCTAACAAAAATTTCTTCTACGTCAAGACACTCAATTCCCAAGGTTTGGGAACGGCCTATGTCTCCAATGGTCAAGTGCAACTTTGATGCAAGTTATTCCTCTGTGACGAACAAAACAATGGGCGGATGGATCATTAGAAACTCATTAGGTGTTGAGTGTGTATGGGGTTCGTCAATTCTCAAAAATGCTCAATCTGCTTTGGAGGCTGAAGCTGAAGCCTTACTTTTTGCAATGCAACAGACGTTATCCAATGGTTTTGATAATGTTTACTTTGAAGGTGACTGTAAAATTCTGATTGATGTTGTGAACGGTTGCTTGATGGATGTTTCCATATATAGTTTACTTCAAGATATCCAATTTCTTGCAAACTCTTTCAAGACTGTTTCTTTTTCATTTTCTCACCATTCAACTAATGATGTAGCCCATGTATTAGCTCAATTTGGATGTCATAACACAGATTTATATTCTGCTTGTACTAATCCACCTCCTTGGATGTTGGAGCCCCTATATGTTGACAAATTTAACTCTTAATAAAGTTCACTTTTGCTGGAAAAAAAAGAAACATTATATTACATAGGAACGAAAACCACATCTTCTTTCACATACAAAAATAATCTTTATATTTTTGGTAAATAAATTATTTTTGGTTTAGTGTAATTGATAACTAAATAAATTATTTGTTTACCTCGTATATATCCAATCTTCAAACACACGTTAAAATTATGTATTTTTTTGTTCATAATATATATAAAATGTTTATAAGATTAGTTTGAAAATAATATTGAAACGAAAGTATTTTCAACTCAAAGAAGTGGTGCCTTTTTGTCCTCATCAATCCCTCTGCAATTTGTAGATTCCAAAAATTTCAATTACTTTCATCTTCATCAATATTCAATCTTCCTCGTTCATGTTAAACTCTGATTGTAGTTTCGTTTGAATCTAATATGAAACCAAGTAACTTTACTCGACCGATTGTCCTCGATTGTCCTCGACTCTCTTTACTCGACAGACCTTCACAGTCACCAAACCTCCTCCATCGTGCAACATCTGAGATCTCTCTCCACTTTGTCACCGAAGATACATTAGAGTCATCTAATGCTCGAGGAGCCAAAATCTAGACTAACAATATCTCACCCGAGTATAAGAAATAATAGTAAACCTTTTTATCGGCCACAACTGGCATATAGATGGTGCATATGCTAAGTACTTACAGTATATACGTAAGTTGGTAGGGTTTTACAATTAAGATTCGCAAATATATCTTGATGAGGAAGTTTAGAAGATCTTTCACACGATATTGAAATGTAAAAATCTTTTATAATAGGTGAATACGTGATTATGCTTTTATTAAGATCACTTTTGATTAGCGGTACATTTTCTGTTTTTGGCAAATCTAAGATATTAACTTACCTTATATTTAGGACACTTTCTAACAATTATAAATTATTTAATCAATTTAATCAATTATCTTCAATGCAGTATAACCGTGGGATAATAGTTTTAATTTTAAAAATTTTAAATTTATCTTTTGAGCTGATTCTATTTTTGTTGTCAAAAAAAAAAAAAAAAAAAATTTAAATTTATATTGTATTTGTTTGTTATTTTATTATTGTTTTATTAATTTTAAAAATATAAATTTTATATGTATTTGATATAAGTATTCAAAGTATAGGATTTTTGTAGTGTTTTGAAAGTTTTAACCCGTGTGGTATATGTATAATCTAGTAATACATTTATCTCCTGGTACACATCTAAAAGTATTTAAAAAAAAACAATTCTACTTAACTCCCTTTATGGGATTAATGCCAAACCATCTCACCAAAATCAAAATAAGTTTTGGCGTAAAAAAAAAATAATCAAAATAAGTTTTTTATCAAGTTTAATTATGTTAATTGTTTTACCAAATTAGCATATTTTTATAGTTATAATTTTTCCATGTCAATATATCTAGTTTATGATAATTAATAGAATTTTAATCTTTCTGGTACTTTCTCAAAAAATAAAAAATAAATCAAATTATATGGGGGGTTTTCAACATATTTAATGTGACATTTTATAATTGGATTTTTTGTTTAGGAAATTTATTAATGTTAATATAATTATGGAGATTGTAAATTTTTGTTATGGAAAATTTGTTGTATATCATTTAAATTTGATAGATTTTAGCATCCATAAAAATAGTTTTTGAGATTTAATGGATTAAAACTTTAATGAGTAGAGTTGTTTTTGGAAAAATCGGAATGTATAGATGTTGTTAAGATTTTATGTCAATAAATTTAACAAATGTTAGTCAATTTAAGAAAGTTTAGTATTTAAGTTTATCTGCAATGTTATTTATGGAATTGTTTTAGGGGTTAATGTTGTAAAAAAAATTAAATAAGTAAAACTTAAAGGGCATAACCCAAAATGTACTTAAAAATGTTAATATAAATAATAGATTTTGATTTGCCAAATTTTTAGTTATTGTTTTTCTTTGTAATTTTCTAAAGATTAAATTTGTAAATAATCATATTTATAAGGGTAGAACCCAGAATATACTTAAAAAATGTATATATAGATTTTAGCAAAATGTTATAACTAATACACATTTGACGAATAATATAGGGTTAAAAATGAATCATAAGAATTCTCCCCCATATATATTTATGCATTGGACGACGATGTCCATATCATCATCAATTCATCATAAGTGATTAACTTCCACTGACTAAGAAATCTCATTTATTCAACCTAACTATAGCTAATCTTTTTTTTTTTCCAAAATATATATAAACAACTCATGAGAGAAACATACTGAGATTTTCAAGACGTCTTCGTATTTCTATTTGTTGCGAGTTGACTATTAAACAATTGAGTCAATGAAATGTTCTGACTTCTGAGAAAAATATATATGACTATCGGGCCGATAATGGGCTGATAATGGACCGAACACCTTAAAATGTAAGTTTTCAAATAAAAGCAACGATTTGATAGATCATATGAGACGACCACCAAACCAAAAAAGATTTGACAGATAACAGAAAAAAGCTTATAGCAAAAAGCTTCCTCCTCCTTACCAAAATCTCTCGACGGTCTACCGGAAAAAATGGCTGCTAATTTCTGGAATTCATCTCACTAGTAATCATCCTTTCAACTTTACCCATCAAAAGTCACTTATTCTTTTACTTCTACGCAACTTTTTAAAATTAATTTCTGGATTTTTTTTCTTTGGTTCGGACAAAGCAGTAAACAGCTTTTGGATCCAGAAGAAGTCGATGTAGTTCACGATCTTGATAAAGAACGTGGGATCTCAATTGATGATTTCAAGCTCATCAAGTTCCATATGTCTAATCGTAAGAAAGCCTCTCTTTTTTTTTTTTTTTTTTTTGTCACTCGCAAATTTGTTTGTCTCTCTGTTGCAACTGGTTTGAATAATTTTTATAGATTGATCAAAGGAAGTATTGAGTTTATATATGTCTCTTTGTTGTTTCAGATATAATGAAATTGGCTCAGCACATTAAAGTGAGGCAAAGGTTGTTTTTTTTTTTTTTTTTTGCAATTTGGGGATCCAATGTTTGCTAAATCAGAGATTCTACTGTTGCTTTATTTTGTTTTCATTACTTTTGTTTTTGGTTCAGTAGTAACCTGGAATTTAATTTGAATCTTTGCGCTACTTATGTAGGGTTGTGGCTACTGCAATTACGTATATGAGGCGGGTTTATATCAGGTATGCAATGTATAATTTGTGTATATCTTGTGATTGTGTGGTATTCAATGAGTTAGATTCTTCTTATTTGCCAATAAATTACTTGTTGACAATTCTTGTTTATTCATTCAAAAGCATAGTCATGCCAATGCCTCTATATGTTTCATCTCTGTCATCAAACACCATAAGGTGTGAAACCGAGAGTTTTCCGTTTTAGCCACTAATATCTTCTATTGACATTGTGTTTTCTCAGGAAGAGTATGGTAGAGTTTGAGCCTCGTCTTGTGGCTTTTACGTGCTTGTACTTGGCTTCTAAAGCTGAAGAAAGCATTGTGCAGGCCAGGAATCTTGTTTTTAACATCAAAATATTGTGTAATATCTTCTTCTACTGGTGTTTTTTTTTTTTTTTTTTTTTGATGTTTTTGACTTTTTTTACTGTTGCTTAATTATATGAGAATGCCCTTCAATATGCGTTTTTTTCGACTACGATTCTTATATGTCGTTGCAGATCATAATGAGTACAAATATGAACTAAAAGATATATTAGGGATGGAGATGAAGGTCTTAGAAGCACTAGACTATTATCTGGTTGTGTTTCACCCTTACCTGTCATTATCTAAGTATGTACGCTTCACTTCTCTTTTTTGCTTTTCAGAAGCCATATAATTTTCACATGTTTTTCCCTCTTATTGTCTGTAGTTGCCTTTAATGTTTTGAGTTCATTATAACCAATGAAGTTCTTTGGACCAATTGTATTTTATATTCCTTGGTGAGAGTTTTGTGTGCCTTGATGGTATCTAAACCTATATGTTTCCCTATTATGGAACTGAGAATTCATTTTAGTTAGAAGATCAACATTTTCATATCAAGAACTCATTCTTTTGATTACTCAGGTATTTGCAAGATGCTGCAATAAACGATGTAAATATGAACCAGATTACATGGTAAAGTCCTTCTATATGCGAAATTTTGCTTATTTCTTAAAAAGCATTAAAAAAAAAACTGAGGTTTGTTTTCGTGTTTCAGGGGAATTGTTAACGATACATATAAGATGGACCTCATACTTGTACACCCACCTTATCGCATAGCGCTAGCGTGCATATACATAGCAAGTGTCCACAGAGAGAAAGACATCACTGCATGGTTTGAAGATCTTCATGAGGACATGAACTTGGTCAGTCATTCTTCCAAGAAAAAACCCTAGAAACATTTTACATGGTTTGCTGTTTTCTTTAGTGACATATAAACCTTTACATGGGGGCAATTGGGTTGCAGGTAAAGAACATTGTCATGGAGATTCTGGACTTCTATGAAAACTACAGAACAATCACCGAGGAAAAAGTGAATTCTGCATTCAGCAAATTGGCTTTGAAACCGTAGCAACCCAGGGGATTACCTCCATCTCCAACATTTATCTCACAGAAAAAAAAAGGATTATAGACTTTCACAATTGCCCATCTTAGCTTTGTGGCAAAACATGTAACATTGTTGTTAATTTGGTTGCCAACCCTATTAATCTTAAAGTAAACATTATTGTTCATTGATCATTTTATGTTTCCTAATCTAAACCTAAACTTTTTTTTTTTTTTTTTTTTTTTTTTTTTTTGTCAAAAACCTAAACCTAAGCTAAAAAAAGAAAAAAAATTTATATGTTAGAAGAAAAAACTAAGGTCATATTGATCATGACTTCATGAGAAAAAAAAAGATTTATAAGATTGAGTAAATTAGTTTAATTATATATATATATATATATATATTTTAATTTTTTTAGTAACAAAGACACAATTTTTTTGTTCTGTTTTTTTTTTTATAAATAAAAATAAAATTGGGATAATACTTTATATACTTTTTCCTTGCTTTACCGTATGCTCGCTCTCTCATTGTCCACCATAAAAATAAAAATAAAAACTTTGTATTTTTGAAGTTGAAGGATCGAAGAAGCAGCTATGGCTTCCAATTTCTGGACTTCGACGCATTAGTAAGTTTTCAATCTTAAAATTAAAATTACAGATCGTTTTTTTTGATTCAATTTTGTATGTGTTCCTGATTTGATTCGTGTTCTGGGTTTGATACCTACAGCAAAGAGCTAAAGGACCCAGAAGAGATTAATGTTGTTCATCCCATTGATGCTCAGAGAGGAATCTCTGTTGAAGATTTCAGACTCATCAAGCTTCATATGTCTAATTGTATGTTATTTTCCAGATTTAAATCATCTCTATGTTTCAGTTTTGATGTATGGATCATCAATTCAACATTCAAGGGTCTTTCTTGTTGTTCGTTTTCAGATATATCGAAATTGGCACAACACATTAAGATTAGGCAAAGGTGAAGTCTTTCGTTGTTGTTAGTCTTAAAAAGAGATATGAAATGTGCTACGACCCTTTGAACAATGCTGACTGATTTAGCACTTATATGATTCAGAGTTGTTGCAACTGCAGTAACGTATATGCGTCGTGTTTACACAAGGTATGTATGACTTGTTCTACTTTCTGATGATTTGATGACATGAGGTTTGATGGTGTACTGTTTTTGTTGACAGAAAGAGTTTGACGGAATATGAGCCTCGGCTTGTCGCACCGACCTGCTTGTATTTGGCTTGCAAAGCAGAAGAGAGTGTGGTGCATGCCAAAATTCTTGTCTTCTACATTAAAAAATTGTGTAATTTTTCTGCTTCAAGCTTGTTTGGTTTAGAAAATTTGTTTGAGCTTCATTTGAGTTTCTCATGAGATTGGATGTTTCACTCTCTGCAGATGCTGATGAAAAGTTTAGATATGAGATTAAAGATATCCTGGAAATGGAGATGAAGATCTTGGAAGCATTGAACTTCTATCTTGTTGTATTCCACCCGTACCGATCTCTGCCTGAGTAAAGTCTTTTGCGTATCTTTTTGCTTTGGATCTTTTATCTGTCGACATCAAAATATTTTTCCAATGTATTTCCTTTTGATTACTCTTCTTGCTTTACTTACAGGTTCTTGCAGGATTCTGGAATCAATGACACAAGTATGACCCATTTAACTTGGTATGTATCGAAAACTTTTGTCCTTTATTAAGCTTAGGGATGAAGTTTTGTTGAAATCAAGATTCCAGTCAGTTGTATATAAGTTACAAACATGTTTTGATTTGCAAGCAAAAAAGTAAATGCTCTCTTGACTGCTTTTAGTTTTCTTTGGAAACTATAGGGGTCTTGTCAACGACACTTACAGAATGGACCTCATCCTTACACATCCGCCTTTTCTCATCACACTCGCTTGCATTTACATTGCTTCTGTACACAAAGAGAAAGACATAAGGACATGGTTTGAAGAGCTTTCCGTCGACATGAACATTGTAAGTCTTATGTTTATGCCTTTACGTCGTAAACATTGTTATTGTCCTTTTTAACTCTCTGTGAAGATATTAGCTCTGATTGTTACTAGAATGCATATGGTCCTGTTTAATTATATATTGGCAGGTGAAGAATATTGCAATGGAGATATTAGATTTCTATGAAAACCATAGACAGTTCACGGAAGAGAGAGTTGTCGCAGCCTTCAACAAACTCGCTACAAACCCGTAAAGTTTTAGACGACGAGGAATCTTTCTCTGATTGTCTCTGTTTTTGTTCCCGTGAGAAAATATACTGTAATGTTTTGCCACATGTTTTGGAAATGAGATGATTCCGTTTATTGTACATCAGTTTTGCTCGTCTTGGCTCAACCATATCTTGCTTATGCGCATACACACAGTAGAAAAGGTGGCTAATTTCGTTTATTGTACATCAGTTTTGTTGTCTTAGTTCAACCATGTCTTGCCTATGCCGCATACAGGGTACCAAAAGGTGGCAAAACTAACAAAACCCAACCTATTTTTAATGATGTAAATAAAGCTTACAAAAGCAATCTGTGTCAAGTCATAAACGAGAAAACAAAACAAACCGTGTCATGCATTTTTAGACAAAATAAAATCCAACAATTTTTACAATGAACTCCAAAAACAACAAAGGTTCGTTTCTCCATTTTGTGAAAGAGTTCTCAATATGATATAGTTTTTGATACTCTGAGCCACAACATAACAATGCACTGAAAGCGAGAGCTCCGAGACTAATTCAAAACTTGGTACCGTATTAGTACTTCAGAATTTGCATTCTTCATAATCAATTCCAGAGTAACCTGTTGATCAGCAGGCGAGTAGATGACTCTTATGAAACAAGCATTTTATCTCTTATTGAGCCCTTCATGTTTCCCATGTGATTTTGGTGAATCTATATAAAAGAATTTGGCTAGCTTCTTGTTCTTTCCTGCACCTATTTCAGAGATGATCACCTGTGTTAGAACAATGTATAATAGTTGAGACTGTCCACATGACTTTCACAAAAATCCAAAATAGGATGCAAAAAAAACCCAACAAAGTGAACATTAAACCATTTGTTTTTTTACCTGCTACTAGTTATTCGTCACAATTGATAAATTGAACACTGGGAATGTGCTGGACTTTGTAGTAATCTTCTCCACCTGGTATCAGTTTCTCCATCCACTCCCTCTTCATTCCTACAATCTTCACTTCCTTTAAAGATGTTATGTACTTGAGTCCATCAGGAAGTGCCTTCAACTTCTTGCAATCATGTATCATCAAGGTACCAAGGCATGGCATCGACCCTTGTTCTACTATCCACTCTTCCAACTCCGATTGTTCAGATATATTCAGAACAAATAACAGAGGAAATCCACTTTTTGAGCACATTATTTTCCTCCCAACGAATGCCTCATGTCTTAATTCAACCGACTTCAAATGAAACATCTTTTCTAGAATCGGCATTGGATCCTCCTCCATGCGGCAACCAGATAGATCTATATGTGCAACGTGGGGAGGGAATTGATGTAGATCAGGTATCTTTGACATATTTACCGCCAATGTTAACTCTTTTAGATGAATAAAATCCAGAAAGAATTCTCCCACATAATTATCCACAGGGGTTCTGGTCCAACCAACGAAACAAAGTGTCTCCAGGTTTCGCAATTTAGGGAAAGATGACGATATGGTTTTAAAAATACACCTTTTGCTCAAAGTTACAACGAGAATTCTGAGATTGATCATACGGAGGAGGTCTGTCACACTACTGTGTTGCGGTGAGAAATGCCACAGATACTCCAGGTTCACTAGATCACCCAATTCCAACTTGGTTTTATCATGCATAACCCAAGGTAAGGCAAGGTACCTCAACTCTAGCATCTCTTTCAGAAAATTTGGCACATAAACCGGTTCTAATGTAGCAGCAACATTTAAGTCCAAATAGAGCAGACGCTTTAAATTCCGCATAGTAGAAGGTATATGAGATACTACAGCCTGACATAAGTTCAAGAATCTCAAGTGGATGAGCCCTCCAATTCTAGAAGGTAACTTCCCTCCTTCAAACTTTACACCAAAAAGATTTAACACCCTGAGCAATGGTAAACTCTGGAAGCCTGGAGCTATCTGTTTCCAATCTTTCTCTCGTCCCAAAAATACAAAAAATCTGGCCTTTTTATTGTTTTTCTGTCCTAGTATATGAAGAGCATTACCGCTATGTATGGCAAGTCTGCGAGATCTGTTAGGAGATTGAGCATTGATGGTAGAGGAGTTGGAAGTAGGGTCGTCTTTGATAATTTGTAGGAAGTTCTCTTCTTTGGCTTTAGATAAACATACTTCTCTCATCATGTCATGCATTCGACAATATTCATATCTTGAACTCAAATAGGGTTTTTCAGGAATAACCATATTTCTCCTCACTAGCTCTTCTAGGTACCCTTCTCCACTATCTTGGATGGTTGGTCCATCATAAATTCATTCCGCAGCCCAATAACTGAACAATATCTGCAAATTTATCATCCAATCTTCGGGGAAAATTGCTAGGTAAAGGAAGCAATGCTTTAAATGCATTGGCAAATCTTCATAACTCAGAGATAATATTCCGTAAACCGAATTGAGACTGTTTTCATCTAAGCACGATTTTCCTATGATTTGAGCTGTATGTTTATTAGCTAACAAACCTCCTAACACTTTAACAGCTAATGGTAGTCCTCCACAATGCGTGACCATTTCCTTTCCCATGGCTTCCATTTCTTCATCAAGCCTTACTTCTGCACAACAGCACATGGTAATACATTTCAAGATGCATATGCATGTGATCCCTACACACTAAATTTTACTCCCTCCGATTTCATAGGATGTTTAGAGAAGTATTTTTGTTTTATAATATAGGATGTTTCCAACTTTCTATGCAACTTTTAGATTAATTTTATATTTTCTATTATGCAGTATTGTTTCTGATTGGTTAAACTTTTTTAAAATAACTATTTCTTAATATGCGTGTTTTAACTAAAACATCATATATTTTGAAATGGAGGGAATACTAGATTATTGGTCTTAATTAATTTTTATATGTAAAAAAGTGTACCATTTTTATCTCTCCTACGGTATACTATCCTCTCACAGAGCTTCCAACTTTCTTTGGGAGTAAGAGTTCTTGGTCTAAAAGCTAAACATGGTTGTTCAGCATGTAACAAAACACCTTCATTCCGAGAAGTAAGTAGCAACTTCCAACCTGCAAAATATTTTTGTGTTCATGTTAGGGAATAAAAGTCATGTATTCTATATATATATATTTTTTTAACAATTACTACTTATGAATTAAAAAGGAAAATATTGCTCACCTCTTTTGTCTGGAAACACAGCTTTTATTCGATCCCAGTCTTCTTCTTTCCATACATCATCGAGGACAATCAAATATCTAGCAGTTTCCAATAATTGATAGAGTTTAACATGGAGTGCATGTTCGTTCATATGTGAAATCTCACCATCGTGTGGTCGAAGTTCTTGCAAGATCCTCTGCCAAACATCCTTCTGAGTAAACTGTTGCGAAACACAGACCCATGCGAATCCATCAAATTGACGTCGGACAATGTCATGATGAAAGACTTGTCTAGCCAGAGTGGTTTTACCAATACCGCCCATTCCAGATATACAAACCACTTGAATGTTATCATCATTCTCCACCAAATGACCAACCAATTCTACAACACTCTCCTCCACCCCGACAAGATCGCTCTGAGAACTATTAGCAAACGTTTGCCGGATCTCGCTCTGAGCCCTTTGTCTGTCCTGAAAAGACAGCGAATGACCACCATGATCAATGATTTGTTGAATCCCAAAATTCTGCATTTCCCCAATTACTTGAGAGATCCTCTTAGTGATGCCTTGGATGTCTGAAGCAAATTTGTGGCTATCCGTTAAGAAGCAAGCAAGTTTTTTCACATGCTTCTTGATCCCTTTTTCCTTTCCTTTCAATTTGTTCAGAAGAAAGGATTCAATGATATCCTCAGCATCATAAACAATGTCTTTGACATCTTCTAAGAAGTCTCTCACCCTTTCACTTGCATGTTTCTTGGCTTCTGCATCTTTCAACAACGACCGTAACCTTCTCAGCTGACGCTTTAGTTCATCAACTTGCTCATCAATTCCTTGCAGTCGTCCAGATTCTCGACTCAGGAGATCCCAAAGCTTCTCAAGTACGAACGACGCAACTCCTTCAGCCATAGTCCACAATCACCAACGAAGAACCACTGAACCAGTACAAGAACGCCAAGGATACAGATTTTCAGAGAAAGAGTTTCTTTAAAATGATGAAGAAATTAAAGCGATCATTTTTATCAAAACTATAAGCTAAAAGTTGACTCCAAGTCAACCTCATCTTATCTAGGTACCGATCTCTTGGCTCAGGCTTCTCCACTCTACAGTAATATATCTTTATGATTAATGATTGATCAAATAAAAGATATTTCAAATGGCAGAATACTAAATTTCGCCACCTAAAACAAGAACTGAAATCTCCAGCTCAAATGGCAGAATACTTATTGGATTAATTCTCCAGCTCATTCACATTAATGAACTGAAATCTGCAGAACATGTCGTCATATATCAAGTTAACTTCAGGGACTAAATTTTTAAAGAGAGGCAGACAAAAACTTGCACTGTTGGAAACTATTAGAGGATTGTAATCATAAGACCTAGCTGAAACCTGGTGTTTGCAAATATGTAACCTGAACTGAAGGTAACCAATGAGAACTGTTTAATTATAGTAAGCAGGGCAGAACGAAAATAGAGATTAATCGGTTTATATCCATATATATATATATCATCATAACATGCCCAGATAAAGTTTAGTACACACAAATCCAAAGGGCTTACAGGTTTATACCATTTCAGCCGGAAGAGATTAGCCATTGAGAGAGGAAAGGTTAACAAGCTTATCAAGAAGACAAAGACCACCACTTCAATGTGAATCCTTTGATTCAACAGCTTTAGATGCACATATATATATATCTTAACTCACTCCAATCATCAGTAGGGGTTCTCGGGGAATAGTGCAAATAAGAAACAATGGTAACTTAATGATTCTTTGGGATTTCAGTTTTTTGGGGGTCATTGTTGCATCATCACTTACAATCAATCAAGATCATAAGTACATTTTGTTAATCTAAGTTGTTCTGTCTTCAAAGGGAACTCTCATCAAGAAAAAAACAATCTATCTTTACCAAATATGCATCTGTGTGAGAAATTTGATCATTCTACTACTAGTAAAAATTATATCCATCAATAAGAATTGAAGCTGCTATATAAGATTTACTGAAAACGATTCAAGTCCATGGTTTGTGAATTAAAGAGACAGATCCTAAACGATATATCTAAGCGACCAAAACTTTTATTAAGAAATGTAGCGATATCGTGTGACTGGACAATTGCCACCACTTAGGGAACGTAGGTCCATCCCCATCAGTGCAAGTGTGGAAATTTAGCTAACACAATGAACTCCAAAAACCATTTTGTGAAAGTAGCATGGAAATGTTCCATGCTTCCACATCGAAAACGTATCAATAAAAGCATTATTACTATGATATAGTTTTTGATATCCTGAGCCACAACAAAACGATGCACTGACAGCGAGAGGTCTGAGACTAATCCAAGACTGGCAACG
Organism: Camelina sativa; assembly: GCF_030686135.1. Taxonomy (NCBI): domain Eukaryota; kingdom Viridiplantae; phylum Streptophyta; class Magnoliopsida; order Brassicales; family Brassicaceae; genus Camelina; species Camelina sativa. Next base: position 19,394,170 of record NC_141899.1, on the reverse strand, counting down.
TAATCCGGTAGTTTTATAACCAATTCCACAGATTCTTTGAGAAAACTCATTGGTCATCATATGTCTCTTATGAAGCAGCCTCCTCCTAAAGTGCAGAACTTCTTAAAGAGAGAAATTTCTAATAGCCTCGCAGTTTCATAAAATCTAAGAAAGAGGAACCTAAAACCATCTGTTGTCGCTGTGGTGAATCCACTGAGATTGTGAATCATCTTCTCTTTTTATGCCCATTTGTTAGGAGCAGTATGGTTACTCCTGTGATTATGGAGAGTTTATATATATAAGAGAATTTGGCTAGCTTCTTGTTCTTTCTTGCATCTATTTCAGAATGATCAACGTTAGAACAATGTATAATAATTGAGACCTGTCCACATGACTTCAACACAAATCCAAATAAGATGCAAAACCATTTATTTGTACCTGCTACTGGTTATTCTCATTATACGTCGCCACAGTTGATAAATTGAACACTAGGAACGTGCTGGACTTTGTTGTAATCTTCTCCACCTGGTATAAGTTTCTTCTTCCACTCCCTCTTCATTCCTTCAACCGTCAGTTCCTTTAACGAAGTTATGTACTTGAGTCCATCAGGAAGTGCCTGCAACTTTTTGCAACCATGCATAGTCAAAGTACGAAGACATGGCATCGAGAATTCTTCTATTGTCCACTCTTCCAACTCTTGTTCTTCAGATATATCTAGAGCACATAACTGAGGGAAACCACCTTTTGAGCACATCATTTTCCTCCCAACGAAAGCCTGATGTCTTAATTCAACCGACTTCAAACGAAGCAACTTTTCTAGAATCGGCATTGGATCCTCCTCCATGCGGCAATCATATAGATATATGTGTTCAAGGTGGGGAGGGAATCGATGTTGATCAGGAATCTTTGACATATGTACATGCAATCCTAACTCCTTGAGATGAAAAAAATCCAAAACGAACTCTCCCACTTTATGAATAAAATCCACACTGGCATTGGGCGAAGCAAGGAAATCAAGCGTCTCGAGGTTTCGCAAGGAGAGGTGACGATAGAGTTTCGAAAGTACAGTTTTCGCTCAGAGTTACAGCGAGAGACCTGAGTTTGGTCATACGGAGGAGGTCTGTCACACTACTGTGTTGTGTTGGGAAAGATGACAAGTGCTCCAGGTTTACTAGATCACCTAGTTCCAACTTGGTTTTATCATGCAAATGCACAGGTAGGGAAAGGTACCTTAACTCTAGCATCTCTTTCAAAACATTTGGTATATGAACCGGTACCCCTGCTGCATAAACACCTAAGTTCAAGTAGAGCAGAAGCTTTAAGTTCCGCATAGTAGAAGGTACATGAGAGACCCCAGCTTCGTATAAGCTCAAGAACCTCAAGTGGATGAGTCCTCCAATGCTAGAAGGTAACTTCCCTCCTTCAAACTTTACCCAAGAAAGATCCAACACCCTGAGCAATGGTAAAGGTGGAAGTAGAGACTTTGACAATTAGTAAGAAGTTCTCTTCTTTGGCTTTAGATAAACATACTTCTCTCATCATGTCATGCATTTGACAAGTTTCAAATCTCCACCTCAAGTAGTTTGTGTCAGCTATAAGCAAATTTCTCCTCAGTAGCTCTTTTAGGTAGTCTTCTCCACTATCTCGAATGGTTGATCCATCGAAAAAGGATGTTAATATTCCTTCTGCAGCCCAGTAATTAAACAATAACCACATACGTATCTTGTAATCTTCAGGAAAATGGGCTAGGTAAAGGAAGCAATGCTTTAAACGTGTTGGCAAATCTTCATAACTCAGAGATAATATTCGGTAAACCGAATTGAGACTGTTGTCATCTAAGCATGTTTTTTCCTACGATTTGAGCTCCAATATTGTCATAAACCCTTTTCCACTCACGAGCTGTATGTTTATTAGCTAACAAGCCTCCCAGCACTTTAACAGCTAATGGTAGTCCCCCACAGTATGTGACCATTTCCTTTCCCATGACTTCCATTTCTTCATCAAGCCTTAATTCTACACAATATCACACATTTCAAGATGTGAGCTGCAAAATAAATTTACTAGATTCTTGATCTTAATTTGATAGTTGAAAGTGTACCAGTTTCATCTTTCCTAGAGAGTACTATCCTCTCCCAGAGCTTCCAACTTTCTTTGGGAGTAAGAGTTCTTACATTAAAAGATAAACATGTTGGATCAACATGTAACCCAACACCTTCATTCCGAGAAGTAAGTAGCATCTTCCAACCTGCAAAATTATTTGTGTATACATGTTAGGGAATAAAAGACATTTATTCTATAGATTTCTTTTTACAATCACACAAGATCATGGCTCACCTCTTTTATGAGGAAACACAGCTTTTATTCTATCCCAGTCTTCTTCTTTCCATACATCATCGAGGACAACCAAATATCTACTTGTCTCCAACAATTGAAAGAGTTTTCCCTGGATTGTATACTCGTCCATCTGTAAAATATCACCATCGTGTGGCCGAAGTTCTTGATAGATCCTCTGCCAAACATGCTTCTGTGCAAACTGTTGTGAAACGCAGACCCATGCAAATCCATCAAAATGACGTCGGACAAAGTCATGATGAAAGACTTGTCTGGCCAGAGTGGTTTTACCAATACCGCCCATCCCAGATATAGAAACCACTAGAACTTTATCATTGTCCACCAAATGACAAACTAGTTCTTCAACGCTCTGCTCCACCCCGACAAGATCGTTTTCAGAACTGTTAGGAAACATTTGCCGGATCTCCCTCTGCTCCCTTTGTCTGTCCTCAAAAGACAGAGAACGACCACCATGATCAATGGTTTGTTGTATCCCAAAACTCTGCATTTCTCCAATCACTTCAGAGATCCTCTTAGTGATGCCTTTGATATCTGAAGCAACTTTGTGGCGATCCATAAAGAAGCAAGAAAGTCTTCTCGCTTGCTTCTTGATCCCTTTTCCTTTACCTCTAAATTTGTTCAGAAGAAAGGATTCAATGATATCCTCAGCATCATAAACAATGTCTTTGACATCTTCTAAGAAGTTTCTCACCCTTTCACTTGCATGTTTCTTGGCATCTGCATCTTTCAACAAGGATTGTAACCTTCTCAGCTGCAGCTTTAGTCCATCAACTTGCTCATCAATTCCCTGCAATCGCTCAGATTCTCGGCTCAGGAGATCCCAAAGCTTCTCAACTCCAAACGACACAACTCCTCCAGCCATAAAATGCTCCTCCACAATCACCTACCACAAACCCAGCAAGAACGCCAAGGGTACAGATTCTCAGAAAAAGAAAATGATCTAAATTCTCAGAAAGCGATCAATTTTGTCAAAACAAATTGACTCCAAGTCAACCTTAACCAGCCTACCAATCTATTGGCTGAGAGTTTTCCACAGTAATATATCTTATGATTAAGGGTCCCATATGATTAATAAATTGATCAAATAAGATCTATATATATATATATATCATAGGGCAGAATATTAAATTAGATGCTGCACTTGAAGAACTAGTATCACAACTTATCTACCAAATTGAAGAAGCTGCTGCTTGGTTTTCATGAAAGTTAAGCTTCTTCGTGAGCTTAGAAAGGAGAGAGGATTGTTTCTGGCTATTTTTTCATGTTCTTCAACCGATGACTCAGTCGTATCATTGGCCTATTCGATTCTCCAGCTCATTCACACTGATGCTTGAACTCTGCAAAGATATCACATATGACATATATAGGTTGTTAACTTCAGAGGCAAAATTTTCAAGAGGGGCTACACAAATCATTACACTGTTGAAACTATTAAGAGGATTGTAATCATAAGTCATAGCTAAAACTGTAAAACCTAGTGCTTGTAAAAGAAAATGTAACTTGAACCGAGCATATTTATTCACTTTATTAAATTTATCATTCCAGAGTAAAAAAACACCCATACACCTTACTCATTCTACGTCCTCTATATTGCTTGAATATCCGGGGATAACAAAACCACGAAAACTGTCCAATATTTGTAAGCAGAGCAAAACGGCAACAGATTGATCGATTAATAAGCAATATTTCATCATAGTACATGACTACATGACCGGACACACAAATTTCAAAGGGATTATAGGTTACCGTTTCAGCCGGAAGAGATAGTCTTTGAGAGAGGAAATAGCAACATGCTTATCAAAACACAAGAGACCACCACGTCACCAGTGTATCCTTGACTCAACAGCTTTAGATGCAGTGATATCTTTACCCACTCAAATCATCATCAGTAGCGGTTCTTGGCAACAGTGCAAATACAAGAAAGAATGGTAACTTAATCACTTTTCAGCATCAAGACGGCAAAGATTCTTTGTGATTTCTGTTCTTTGTGGTTGCATCATCACTCCATCAATCAAGATCACAAGTATACTATTTAGCTAAATAATTTGTTGATCAAAGGGAATTTTCATCAAGAAAAAAGCACTAAACCCTTATAGCGAAGATGAAGTAATTTCCCTAAAGTCTCTACCAGGCATTTCATCGAGACCTTCACTGCATTGATAATTGGAGTTACAAACACCGAATAATTTCTCTCCCATTTTAGTACTAAAACCAATCTATCTTTCACTAAATATGCTTCTGTGTGAGAAATTGAAATTCGATCATTGTACTAAGTTGGTAAAATTATATCCGTAAACAGAAATTAAACCTGCTTACAAGGTTTTGAGTTAAAGAGAGATATCTACGTGACCAAAACTAAAAATAAGAAGTGTATCAATATCGTGCGACTGAAAAAGCACGTGCCACCACCAAGGGAACGTAGCAACTATATTGCATTAATGAGAGAGAGATTTAGGATTGAACTAAATGTGTTTACTAGTAAAATTTTACACATTACACTGTTGGGCATGGAGCTAATAAGAAAGGTTATAGTATAATACCAAAAATCTTCAAGCTTTCGTTCGAATCGAAAAGAAGATATTCTCGGTTTTCTCAAGAATACTCGTGTACCAAAATCCTGATAAACCAACGATCGCTAGGATTGAGAAACAAAGGGTTCAGTTACTTAATACCCACAACGATTCAAAACGAGTTTGGAATCTTTCAGTCCTAGTGATCATTGCTTTAGTCACGATTTGGTACAATAGTATTCCTGAGAAAACCAAGTCTATCTTCCAACTCAACGATTCTGATGAAAGCATAAAGATCTCTGACACTAACCTTCTTCCGTGATCAATCTGATAAACACGTTTCCATGCCCAGTAACACACATAGAAGCCTACTCTTTTTTTCTTTTCTTTTCTCTGTAATATACAAACTTCATCTACTAATGTTGGTGTGATGCAAGCAGAGAATCAAAATTCCGTGCAGAACCAAAGGCCACACATATCCTTGTCCTTATAACACAACATGTCAAACAACGAGTCAACGACAAAATCAACCTCTATGGATTTACTCTACTTACATCTTCATTCATTCTTTTTTCCCCACCCATGCAGAGCTTTGTGGGTGTTCATATTTTATGGGCATATAACATATTTAGTCCCTGCTCATACACTTTGGGGAGCTATGGAGTGCTGTGTTGCTCTTCTTTAAAGAGCCATCATAGATGCTGATGCTAGCATAGCAAACCCTGCTGCAAAGTGGCGTGGCGTTGTGTGAGGGATACTTCTCCTCATGGGTTGTGGCGTAGGAACATCCGGGAATATAGTCACAGCTAAAATGGAATAACATAAGGTAGAGCTACAATATCCGCAGATTCTATTCTGAAAGCTTGGTTCCAGACCTGCAAGGATACCCCAGAATCTGGAGTATCTGTTCTCGCCTTTTTTAATATGACACCCGACTGACCAAGTAGCCATTCTTGGTCATCATCAACCTCCGGCAACATCTCCCTTGTTGGTACATTGAGTATCTGATTGAGATACTTTAGGTCAGGATGAGGCGGCTTTATGGATGCTTCACCATTTTCCTTGACTTTCACTTTCATTGTTGCAGCTAAAGGGCTTGGTGGACAGACTTTTTGTTTTTCTCCAGATACAGCAAAACCGTTAAGCCTAACTTCTTTGACTTGTGGCTTGCAAGTCGTTTCTTGCACCTTAGATGCAGGCATTGGAGGAGTTCGGGGTGCACCTAATGTTCTTCCATTTTCCACAGATGGTGCAGAAGTTGAGTGCCTCTGTAACTTGTGTGGCGTGGTTCCATTCCCTGCACAGAAATTAAAGACTACTGTTAGAAAAACAAAGAGTTAAGAACATTGACAACGTTTCAGACCCAAAACCAAGGACAAGTGAACGGATCTTGCATCAATAGTCCAAATAACTACCCAGAGACCAAGAAATTGAATTATCTTTTTAAGGTAAGAAAACATACCATGATTGGATAAAACTATAAGGTGCTTTTAAGTACCAAGCCATATTATCAAACTATGGTTAATATGGCAACTACACTCCTCATTCACCAGACAGAGAATCGGATCAGGGAATAACTCACCATACAAGAATCCATTTGTCACATGATCCTTCCGTTTGCCAAGATTTCCCTCAGTAATAACGTTGTTCTTGACGCTTGCCCGTGAAAGGTCAGGCGGTTTGCTATTTCTTATATCCAGATAGTCCTTTTCCCTCTCCTCTAATCTGGGCCCTCCTATCAATTTTGGTTTCTCCTGGCGAGTTTTATTTATTGACTCTATGTTTTCCTCTTTCTTATCTATAATTCTGTCTTTATCTCTTGCTTCATTCTTCTTTTCCCCTTCTTGATCCCTGGGTTTATCACTCTTGGTCACACTTTGCTTGCGGTGACTCTTCTCCGCTGATTCTGTTTGCCTCGCCTGGTCTCTGTTCTCCATTGGTTTACTCATAGCCTCAGTTCTTTTCTGATCTGCATCTAAGTGTACTCGAGAAGTAGCATTTTTAGAACTTTTTGCCGCTGCAAAATTCTTCGGGGTATTGATTCTCTTATCTTCATCCACCCTATGGCTTATTTCCTCAACTGGACCATTCTCAAATGCTCCTCCAGTTGGTCCTAAATTTTTTGGGTTAGGATAATCAATCTTTTGTGCACTCTGACTTCCTGTTGCTTCTTCGTCATATCTGATCCTTGTTGCCAGGTCCTGTACATACTTTGACTCTCCATTGATATTATTCTGCACGGCATTTGTTACAAGTTTCTCTCTGTGCCCGGTGTTTGTCAGAACCTCTGCTTTCTTCTCCTCCAACGGTTTGCTTTTTTCTTTATCTTTCTCCTTGTCTTTCCGATCTTTATGTCTGTCTTTCTTCTCCTTTCTTTCCTTCTGCTTGTCTTTGCTTCTATCTTTACTCTTTTTCTCTTTACCCTCTTTCTTTTCTTTATCCTTCTTGTGCTTCTTTTCCTTGTACTTGTCCTGAAATTCACATCCCATGAAGGCACATATAAGGGAGGATCACAAAAATTCATATAAACTTATAAGGCAGTAGCATAAAGTTCCACTTCCACCTATAACAGACTGTACTCTATACGTGGCAAAGGCATAAAAAACAGAATACAAAAGCATTTCAAGATAAAACTATCATTTTCCAGAGGAAAATTACAGAAAGAAAAACGAAAGCCTCCAAATCCCTCAACTATTAACAGAAAAGATTTACCATGCTTTGGTAGTTAGGACATTCAAAACCCATATGAGCTTATATACGACTGCGGGCCAAAAATAGTGAAAAAGATGGATATGCATTGTTTTTCTTTTTCTTTATCCTCTAGTAGGCAACTAGTCTGATCTATCTGACGTAAGCTACTACCAGTAAGTTCATAACTAACTCCTAAACTCCTCAATACTCTTTCTGAGTACCATTTACTGCAGTGTCTTAATTATGGCTATGTAATCACTAATCACCTACACCAATGCAAAGCACCCTCACTACTTCCTGATCCTTAAATAGTCTAATCTTATACCGGTTGTGAAAAGAGATACTAATATGGTCCTCAGGTCAAATAAGCAAACCCTTGAGAAAATAATCAATGAGATAAATAATTCTAACATCTAACACAACGAACTACATGAACAGCCCTTCACTTGAAAGTTTAAAATTCCCCAGTTAAAGTCAATCAAAGATCCATCACCCTTAATGTGTTCTATATATAGTAGGAGACAAAGGAACATTCTCGTAAATTTAGAACAGAAAGGTACATCTCTAATGATTTCTCTCACATATAAGCACCAATCGATCAGCATCAGCGATACGCTCATAAGATTTAGTCAAATCCTTCCTATCGATAGCAATTTACGTATACTCAAGGTTTGATCACCATAATAGCAAAAGACTAATTCTCCAGAGTCTAAGAATCACCTACTCAAACGGTTCACCAAGTATGTCTATAAGTCCTAAAAAACAACACAAAACATTCCACAATACAAAGAATTCCACAAAACCCATTAGACTCCAGTCACATGCAATCCTTGAGTTTCCTCTAAAAATTGGTTTCTAATTTCTAAAAATAAACAGAATGACAGTGGTTCAAAGTAGAGTAAGTTCTAAGAGTTGACATATGAACCTTTACAAGAGGTACTGCTTCGTCAGTTCTAATCTTCTTCTCATATCCTGGTGGAGGAAATGGGAAGCAGCGAGACATGGCACTTGTACGTGGGAACTGTAAAGTAGTATACTTTAACCACTGTCCTACTTTTTTAACTCATTTATCCCAACACTTGACCAGATCAGAATCTATGATCCTGTACACCATTCCAGCTCAAAATTCACTTTCCGACCCGCAGTAATCAAATTCCAAGGCCACAATTTCGAAATCACTTATAACTTAGCAAATTACACTTCTGAACCCTCTGATATGGGTCAAACTTGAATTGAATTCAGAGTGGTACCCTCAAGATTATATAGCCTGCCACAAAACCACATCACCAGAAATCAAGATCAGAACCACTTTACACAACTCACATTAACAAACTTTTGGAATTATGAGCATCTTAAAAAAAAGCACCTTTAAGTTCAATTAATCAAAATCTCAACTCCGTGGCAAAGCTCGAATTGAATGTGAAGAAACCCAATTGGGCAAATAATACTGACTCCCGCATCAACAGCTCCAAATTCAATTCTCACACTCCAAGAATTGAGCTTTTCACTAATTAGGGTTGATTCCAAAAAGACGATCCAATCAAAACCCTAAAATAAATCAAATTGAACAAAAACAAAACAAAATGTCAAGTGAAATCACAAGATTATGCCAAAGGAACGTAAAGTCGAAGCTATGTACCAATCCTCTCCATGTGGGTTTGAAGTAAAAGAAAACCAAAAAAATTATCAGAAAACCCCAAAAATCAAAGCTTTTTAGTAATCTCTGCCCCGATCCAATTTCAAAACTCAAAAATCCAAACTTTATCAGTAAAACAAAATCAAAAGATGTTGCTTCAGTTTCATATAAAAAACGTGCGATTTCGAAAAGATCTCAAGAGTGAGAAAAATATCAAATCTCTCATCTCTCTCTCTCTCTCTTCTCAATCTACATGTGTTTGGCATAAGAAGTGTGTATATATATATATACCTTCTCTTTCTGTGTAATAATATATATGTAAATGTTCTTCTATGAAAGGTTTTATTTTTGAAAAAAAAAAAAATTGAAACTTTTACGGGTTATGTTTTGATGGGTTGGCTCTCTTTGATGTGGGAAGAAGAAAACTCTCTCTCTCTCTTCTTTGTGTTTCTCTCTCAAAACCCCAGCCAAGGAAAGAGAAACTTTGGCCAGAGAATGGTAAATTTGTATTTATAGACCAAGAGAAAGAAGATGGATACGTGTCATTCGTATACTTTATTTCTTCAACATTCTCTTTAAGTAAATGGGCTTTTTGGACTATTTTCTTCATTGGGCTTGGTCCGATATTGACTCTGTTTGATTGATTCTGACTTTTTCATACCCCACGATAGCCGGTGTTGAATTTATGCATTTGACTATTGATTTGGCCTAAACATACATTACGTTTATAAATATTTGAATTTCATACCCCAACTTTAAAATCAATACCCCAAATATAATTATTGTGCCAAAACATACAAAAACATATTTCTCGACTAACTCTGTTAAGCTTCCGTTTAATCAAAATGACGTGGATTCCACGTGTGCGCAGCGATCCAAACGACGTTGTTTTGGCAAAACTGAGAAACTCAAATTTTGGCCAAAATGACATCGTTTTTTATTTGTCTCCCAAATCTCTCTTCCTCTCTCCCGAAACTCTCTCTCGCGGCGGAGGAACCCTAGAATTTGGGCGTTTTCAATTTCGAGTCGATCTGAAGTAGGTTATC